>NC_067400.1:348896363-349108863 GCF_016432865.1 Antechinus flavipes | reverse complement strand
AGGAAATGAAAACCTAGAGATTAGGTTCCAATAAGGACATTTAGACTTATAGGGTCATTTTAGATAACTATTTCTCATGCTAAGCTGAATCTTCCTAAAACACCAATTCTTAATTTTGGAGTACATATATTAGACCTTTTTAGCAGTCTCATAAAGTCTATGAACCCCTTCTCAGATTATATCATTTAAATACATAAAATAAAATACATAAATTGAAAAAGGAAATAAATTATATTACAAAGTAGTTATCAAAGTTTATTTCTGAAAAAGTTCACAGATTCAAGGTTAACAATTCCTGTGTCTAGAAAAAGATGAGACAGTTTCCTATAATATGTCTATATTGAATGAATAATGAATGGGAAGAAAGAAACTTTGAGTTTTAATGCCAATTCTTTAACCACTTTACTATGAGACAGACTATTTTCTGAGTCTGTTTCTTCAATTGTCAAATGAGGAAAGAAGACAGAGCATAGGCTGTTGCTCTAAGCTTCAATAATTATTTGGACTCATTGGATTCTGAGACTCCTTCAAAACTCTTCTGACCCTGGAGATAATAGGTAATGGTTCCCTGGGCAGATATATTCATAGGGGAGGACTAGAGTACTCAATAAACATTTATTAACTACTTACTCAGAGAACAATCTCCTTAGTCCTCTCTCTGTTCTCACATTTTATAAAAGTGGATAGTGTGTCACATTAGGAGTCAGAAAAACTAGGTTCTAGTTTTGAGTTATCCTTGCCTAATCGTGACCTTGTCTCTCCTGAGGTAGTTGTGTGTTAGATAAGTCTAAGGTTTCTTCTAGCACAACTATCTGATTCTCAATGTATTTTAATATAGACTTGAAGACATTTAACTTTGCCTTCTAGCTCATTAAATGGACTAATATTTGGACTTTCAGATCAAGTACTAGGAAAAAGCAGGTCTGGGTTTTGTCAGGTAGTTGTCATTTTCCTTAAATTTGTGGTATTAATTACCCTGGCATGCGTTCTATCAATAAAAAGTTATTTTAAAAATTAAAAAAAAATAAATTTGTGGTATTCCTAGAATCTAATGCAATGCCTGGCCAATAATAGGTGCTCAATAATGAATTCTTGTTAAATGAATAATCATACTAAAGAGGGAGCCTTCTCTGCTTATAGAGACCAGTATAAACTTTGAATGATGCGACTGTCTCTTCTTCTTCACCCTGGGACTTTGCCTAAATTTACCTGGCATCCTAAATTCCACTGATACTTGTGGGAACTCTGGAAACTTTTGAATTTCTATGTTGCATATGCATTTTACAGTTTTTTTCTCTTCCCCATGGTTTAGTATAAGAGTAATTTGCATAACAAGATAATCTTTGTTTTATTTAGAAAAGTAGCTCATTTGTTAATACAAAGTCTCAGGAGGCCATCATTTAAATGCTCGGGATAGCAAATATCCTTTGTTCACTTAGGTGATTGCTTCTTAGAAAGAGAAAAGGGAAAGTCAGTAGTGATCTAGAACGAGACTAGGAAAAGGTGTAAGGACAATAGAGAAGTTGAGGAATCTTATACCAACATAAAGGGAAACAGGAAGAGTTTTTTTGGAAATATCCACAAAATAATGTCTTAAGACTTTCCCATTTTAATCCAAGGCACAACCATTTTCCCCAAATTCAAAAACTTCAAATCATATTTGATTGATTCTTTTTGTCCCTTTCATTACACACTGAATGAGTTACCATGCTCTGTGGGTTTTCTCTTTGCAATCTCTGTTATATCATACTCCCTTCTTGTTCATATTCCACTGGCTTGGGGCTTAGTTCATGTCCATATTACCTCTTGCTAGGACTAATGCAACAGCTTCATAATTCATTGCCCTTTATCTCTCTTCTCTTATTCTTCCTATACACTACAACCAGATTAATGTTTCTAATGGCAATCACACAAACTCCTCTTCCCCCCAAGTAAAAAAAAAAAAACAAAAACAAAAAAAAAAAACAAATAAAGTTCCAACTTAGGATGTTTCAATTTAACCTATTTCTACTGTTGGAGAAGAAGTTGTTTTACTTTATGCCTGGAGCACTTTAGTCTTACATATGGAACTCCTAGAAAAACCACCCTAAATTCAGTTTTCTCTTAGTACTTATCTATTCAAATACCATAGTTCATAAACTGTTTGTTGTTACTAGTTAAGCCAGAGTACACAATTTATTCAAAGCAAAGGCATTTAGTGAAATAGTATAGTAAGAAAAGTAACAATTCAAACACGTTCTTAAGCTTGGAACATATTTTTCCATTGTCAATAGGAAGCAAGGACATATTTAGGTAACATATATGAAGGGTACACAATAAGGAACACACTTAACCAGAACAGATGTGGAAATATATACATATAGGGAGCATATATCTCAGTTGGAGAAACACATTTATGGAGGAAGAACTCAGATTTCTCTAGGGCTTCCCATGTCTTCTGATGACTTCATTGCACTTTTCTTGTTGGGATACATAGTTTAGTCTCTACTGGGATACTATTTCACTGGTCTCATGTCTACCTTTCCATTGAATAACATGGTTGCAAAGCATCTTTCTGTTAGTAACATTTGGGCATGAGCTGGAATCTTCAGGGTTACCTGCTGGCAACTTCAACTCTCTTCATTTAGGATGGAATAACTGCTATATATTTTTGTGCAAATGTGACCTCCTTGGGATGCAGATCTAGTAGTGCTTGTCATTATTTGTTCTTTCTTCTTAAAGAGGACCTGAAGATCAAAGAGATCATACCATACCATGCAAGTGAATTGGATTTAAGTGAGAGAGGGATGTGCAAGATTACCTGTCTCACTTTCCTTTCCAGAGCCATCTGGGTCCAATGGCCAGATATAGATCAGGACAACTGAAGATGGCTGTGGATACAGGTTTTTAACAGGTCTCAGTTTGTCTGAGGCAATGTCCAATCAATGAGTAAGACTAGGTAAGAAATGAGGCGGAGAATGGTCTTTTTTACCTAGTTAAAAAAAATCCATCTGGGAGTGTGATGACTGCATATTTAAAATCAGCTGAAATCAGGAATTCAGGTTAAGGGAAAAATCTTCAATCTTTATTGAAGTGAAGAGGTGAAAAAGGATTGCAATAGCAATATAGGCAAGAAGGATTGTGATAGCAATATGGGCAGCTGTGACAGGAAGCCAGCTAGCAGAGAGAGATTGGAGATAAAAGGCTGTTGCAATGGCAATGCGAGCAGCTGTGTCAAGACGCCAGCCAGCAGTCTCTCCTTCCCCTTCTCTCCCCACTCCCTTGCCTCCACCCACTAAAAACGTCATTTCCTATACATCAGGACTTGCACAGAGTGGGTGGGGCCATTCTTTCTCCAAGCATATATATTAATAAAGTATGGTCCAATTACTATTTAGCCTCACGTGCTTGGGACCTCAGTGCATCAACTCAAGCCTTACCCCATTACATCTCCTGCTTTCTTTTATTTTAGAACACAGGTGGTCATGCCATCCCTGACTACTCAGGGAGGTCAGATGGGAGGGGAAGATTTCTGATGATAACAGAAATAATTGCCATTAATACTCACTTTGAACCATTAAGGTCCAAACAGTGGCCGAGTGAGGCTTGACTTAGAACATATTGTTGGTCAATCAATCAATGTGAGCCAAAGTGATTACTCTGAGTCAAAGTATTTTTTTAGTCATTTAGTTGCAGTTCCAAATTATTCTTCAGAATGTAGACTAGTTCATAACTCCAAGCATTACTATACCTATTTCAGTGAAGTCAAGCTGGCAAGATCTTCAACCATAATTAATCTATGAGCCATAACCCTTGAGCTAAAAGGTTTTTGAACAAAAGTCAACAGTTTCCCCAGGCTTAGACCAAGTTTTCTATTTTAATTCTTTATCACTGGGCTTCAATTATAGTCCATTGTCTCAGATGACCATATGATTTAGGGTTAGAAATTGTGAAACTCCTCCAAGGCTTGGCAAGCAAATACATTAGAGCCAGAACAAAAATTGAATAAAGGAAGCAAGATTATTGTCCTTCATCCAGTTGATCTACAGTTCTCCTTTTATCAAAAGTCAATAATATGGTTTTGAGCTGTTCTGCATGTACATGTCCTACTGAGAGTAGATTGATAGTATCGTCTTTATATATGGAACTTTCACTCAAAGTCTGTAGATACTATTATGGTAAAGGAATGTGTTCAAGGTCCTCCAAAATTGGCATTTATGTAACTCTCTAGCCTTACCTCCCAATACCTTCTTATACATATGCTAAGGACCAGCAAACAAGTCTAATAATTATTAACTATGCATATTTATAATGTCTTTTTTCCGTATATCTTTACTCTCCATCTATTTTCTTTTTCTATGTAGTCAATAGAGCACAACTAGATGAAAGTACTACTTCCATTTTTTTTTTCTCAATTGATTTCAAACTAAATACTTTCCATTATACTTTCCACTTGACTTTGGCTCCTGAATTTCCTTACATGATTATATGTAAATGGATCTGTTATTTCACTAATGTGGATCTTCCCCCCAAAGATGTGAAAACAACCCATTCATATGTGTCCATTATGTATAATTGTTGAGCTTATCTTCTCACAAGTTTGACTAATTCTAATATATTTTGCTAAATGTTTTCTCATTTTCTTTTAAAATTTTAAAAATAACAGCCTAGTACACAGACTATTCACCAGTTTTTCTTGCTCTCACCTTTAATTAGACCACTTTCTTGTTGTAAGTGTATGTTTCCTTAATGACATCTTTTAGTCTGATTCTTCTTTAGTTTCTTATTTTTAACATGTTGTGATCATCTCATGCACCTGTTGATTACCTTCAAAAGCAACAGTTCATTAGTGTCCTAGTTTTTTCACATGTCCTCCAGCACTTGTCATTTTCCCTTTTTTGTCCTGTTAACCAATTTTACAGCTATGAAGTGATACCTCAGAGTTGCTTTTCATTTCTTTAATCAATATTGACTTAGAACGTATTTTCATATGACTCTTGATTGCTTTGATTTCTTCATCTGAAAAGTTCTTGTTCATGTTATTTGGCTATCATTTGGGAAATGACTTGTTTTTATAAATTTGGCCCAGTGTCCTAAATATTTGGGAAATTAAGCCTTTACCAGAGAAAATTGCTGCAAATTCCCTCCCTTCGGTTTTCTTTTTTCCTTCTAATTTTGACTATATTGGTTTCCTTTGTGCAAAAGGAATTGAATTTCATGTAACTAAAATGATAGATTTTACTTCTCATGATCCTATCTCTTGTTTGATTATAAAGTCTCTTATCCATAGATCTGAGAAGTACATCTTTTCATCGACCCATAATTTACTTATAATATCATTCTTTATGTCTAAATCATGTATCCATTTTGACCTGTCTTTTAGTGTGAGATGTTGTTTTAGGCCTACTTTTTTTTTTCAAACCGCTTTCCAGTTTTCCAAGCAATTTTTGTCAAAGGTGAGTTCTTATCCCCAAAAGTTGGATCTTTGGATTTATCAAACATTAGGTCACTAAGACTACTTTAATTTATTTTGATGATTATCACTTTGTAAAATAGTTTGAAATCTGGTACTGTTAGACTACTTTGCTTTACTTTTTTCCATTGATTCCCTTGATATTCTTGATTTTCTGTTCTTTCAGGTGAATTTTTTTTTATTATTTTTTATAGCTCTATAAAATAATTCTTTGGTAGTTTGATTAGTAAGTAAATTAATAGCTAGAATAGTCATTTTTTATTATGTTGGCTCAGACTATCTGTCAACAATTAATATTTATTCAATTGTTTAAATATGTTTTTATTTGTGTGAAAAGTGTTTTTTAATTGTGTTCATATAATCCTTGGATTTATCTTGTCAGGCAGATTCCCAAATATTTTCTATTGTCCAATTCATTTTAAATAGGATTTCTTTTTCTATCTCTTGATGCTAGATTTAATTGGTAGTATATAAAATTGCTAATGTCACTTTATATCCTATCATTTTGTTAAAGTTGTTAATTGTTTCAATTAGTTGATCCTCTAGTATTCTCTAAGTATACTATCATATCATTTGCAAAGAGCAATAATTTTGTTTACTTATTGCCTATTCTTATTTCTTCAATTTCTTATTCTTTTACTGCTATAACTAGCATTTCTTATTTTAAAAACAATATTTTATTTCTCTCCAATTACTCAAAACTTTTTAAAAATAAATGTTAAAATTTTTACATGTAATTGTAAAAATTTTAACATTTATTTTAAAAAAAGTTTTGAGTTCTAAAGTTATCCCTTCTTTCTTCCCCATTCTCTAAGATGGTAAGCAATCTAATATAGGTTATACATGTTGCAATTTACTCAGTGCAAGAAGACTCTAGAAAAAAAAAGACAGGAAGGAAAGAAGGAAGGAAAAAGAGAGGGAGGCAAAGAAGGAAGGAAGGAAGGAGAGAGGAAGGAGAGCGGGTGGAAGGAGGGAGAGGGAGGAAGGAAGGAGAGAGAGGAAGGAAAGGAGGGAGGAAGGAAGGAAGGAAGAAAGAAAGGAAGAGAGAATGGGGAAGGGAAGGAGGAAAGAGATATGGTGGAGGAGGAAGGGAAGGAGGGGAAAAGAGAGGGAGGGAGAGAGAGGAAGGAAGAGAAGAAAGAGGAAAATGGCATGCTTTAGTCTTTTTTCAGATAACATCAGTACTTTCTCTGGAGACAGCATTCTTGTCATGAGTCTTTTGGGATTGTCTTGGATTGTGTATTGCTAAGAATAATCATGTCATTCACAATTTTTCAGCATACGATATTGTTGTTACAGTGTACAATGTTCTCCTGTTTCTGCTCTCTTCACTTTGTATTAGTTCATGTCTGTCTTTCCAGGTAGCTTTCTCCTCTTGTATTTTTATTTATTTTATTGAATACTACTAATTACATTTTAAATTTGTAAATAGTATTTTATTTTTTCTAAATAAATAAAGATAGTTTTCAACATTCTTTTTTTTTTTTTTTTTGGAGGTTATGCCATTTTATTTTTGTATTTTATTTTTAACATAAATAGAAAATATAAAAAATATTTCCATATGTATAGCAAAACATGAAAGGTTTTGAAATTAAGAAACCCTGTATAATAAATGCTATACATTATGTTCAGAGCTGTCTAACTTTTCTGTGTTTCCATGTAGGCTTTCTTTTTTTGCATTGTGAACTTTTTGTTTTATTTTTTCTACTTCCTCCCCCACCTAGAGGATTACAATGAAACACGCACACAAACATACACACATACATGATGTTTACATGTATATAACTACATAGATATCTATAATCATTCACATATATAAACATATACATTCATATACATATATGTAATTCTATACAATGCTTATTTCCAGTTGTCCTCTATTGAGAAAAATATTCCATTGTCTAGTTATTTCAAATAGTTTAAAACAATATTAATTAATATGGATGACCTATAGTATAGTTTTCCTATTTTTCTCTTCTGATTAATTCTATTTTTGCTTTAACTTTGTCTGAGATCATGATTACTACCCCTGCTTTTTTGCATAACTAATTTTACTCCTGATCTTTAGTTTACATTTATGTATATCTCTCATATTTATAACATTCTCTGAAAGCAATATACTGTTGAGTTCAAATTTTTAATCTATTGTTTCCATTTTATGGGTGAATTCATCCAATTCACATTCTAAGCCATACTTGTTTATTTTTCTCCTTCCTATTTTCCTCACTATCTTTCTTATACAAATATTAAATCTCTACCAGTTTCCATTTTTTTTTTTGGGGGGGGGATAAATTCATTCAAATCATTCTCTAAGCTATAATTACTTGTATACTTTCCTCCTTTTTATTTTCCCTCACTATTCTTCTCATCACATTCCTATCCCTTCTCACTCCTCTACTTTACTTCTATGACTACCTTGTCCTTTTATTCCTTAACCTATATACTCCTTCAAGAATCCCTCCCTTATTCCTTTACTCTTTTATTTCTTTCTGAACTTAGAAGACGTTTATATCCTTCTAGATATATATACTACTTCCTCTTAAACCTATTCCTGATGAAAGTAAGTTTTCAACATTTCCTGTCTTTCCCAACTCTTCCAGCATCAGTTTTTCCGGGTTTTTTTGCCTCCTTTATATGAGATGATTGATACGTTAAATCTCTCCCTACATTATTTGTTTGTTTTTAGAATCACTCTTTCATACTCAACTTCACCTTTATTTTAAAATAAGATTTTGGGTTCCAATTTTTTCTTCCTTCCTCCCTCTCTTCTTTCCAAGATGATAAACAATCTGATAGTAGTTATATATGTGTAACATATTAAACATTTTAGTTATGTTGTAAAAAAAGAAACTGAATCAAAGGGAAAAAAACATGAAAAACAAAATGAAAACAATATGCTTCAATCTGTATTCAGATTCCACAGATCTTTCTCTGATTGTGTATGGTCTTTTCCTTCATGTATCTTTTGAAATTGTCTTGGGATTGTATTGTTGAGAAGAGCCAAGTCTCTATCATAGTTAATAATCATGTAATGTTGATGTTATTGTCTATAATATTCTGTTGGTTCTGCTTACTTCACTTCGTATCAGTTCATTTACGTCTTTTCAGGTTTTTCTGAAACAGTCCTTTTTGTCATCTCTTATGGCACAATATCCCATTACAATTATAGACCATAATTGTTCAGCCATTCTCTCAATTTTCAATTCTTAGCTACCACCAAAAAGCTGTATAATTGTATTTTAATACAATAGCAAATAATAGTGATAACAATGGACAGCCTTGCTTCATCTCTGATCTTATTGGGAAGGTTTCAAATTTATTCCCTGCATTCCTGATATAAATCCTATTTGGTCATAGTATATGATCTTTGTGATGTATAGCCTATTATTGATGGATCTCTCTGTTTTAGCTAAGCTAATTAAAAACCCCAGCCCTCAAACTGTTCCTGAAACTGTATTAAAAGATTTTCAGGCTTGGTAGAAACTACCAAAATTTATACTCCTCTGGTATAGTCTTCAAGAACCATGATCATGATGAGGCATAAGAATGGAATACTCTGTGGAGTAAAGCATTTGGCAAAATCTCTATATCTTTTTTTTTTTTTTTTTTTTTTTTTGCTGGGGCAATTGGGGTTAAGTGACTTGCCCAGAGTCACACAGGTAGGACGTGTTAAGTGTCTGAGATCAGATTTGAACTCAGATCCTCCTGACTTCAGTGCTGGCACGCTATCCACTGTGCCACCAGCTGCCCATCTATATCTTCTTAAAATATAAGGTTACTCTTCTCTCCAGACCAATTATCTATCTTGTTTCTTTTGAATAAAGTATAAATTACTTTATTCATAGAATCATTCAAATCCTTAATCTCATCCCATCAACTCAATCCATATGGTCAAATTTCTCTCCTTACTTTTAGGATCTGAAAATTCATCTTGTTTTTGGCCTATACATTATGTATTTGTCTAGACATTCCTCCAGCTATTGGTTTTATTCCTGGTTTCTTTCTCAGCTTAGAAAGTAAAAACTTCTGGGTCCTTTTGTTGGGATTCTTCCTTCTTCACTGTTGCTATTCTTCATGGACATACACAGAAAGCAGTTATTGCCCTCATTTTTTGGTTAAAGATATTTTACTAGATTTTCAGAATACCAGCCATATATGTCCACTCCTTATTCTCTGGATTTTTCTACCTGCTTCCCAAAAGCCATCTGTCTCTAGAGAGGCCTTTGTCCTGAATTCTTCTCTTGGAATTGGTGAATGCCTGGTTATTTTTGCAATTTCATGAGGAGCTCAGGCAATGCTCATTTCATTCACAGCTTCACTCTGCGTTCCCCAGACTTCCAAACACTCTCATCCCCAACCCCCTTGCCATATTCAGTTACCTTTCTCCATCTCTCTTTTAAGCTTCCTTTTTATGTGTTGTCTTCCCCCTATTAGAATGTAAGCTTCTTGAGAATTGGGTTTTTTGCTTGTATTTTTTGTTTCCAATGCTTAACACATACCTGATATCTTCTAAAGGCTTAATAAATGCTTTACCTATATATTTATCTTCTTTCTAATCCTCACTAGGTGCACTCCATTCCTAGCCAGGACCTTATCATTGCTTTCTTTGAAGCTATGGTCCAGAAACCCAAATTTCATATTCAGTCATTATAATTTTGGAAAACTACTTACTTCCCAAATCACTTTCCATTTCTTTTCTGAGAGAATAGCCTTTGAGGAACAACAAGATTAAAACATCACTTGACTTCTTAAGGTTTTACTTTTTTGCCCTAAATTTTGTAATATTTAGCAAAACCTTCCACATTCCTTCTGAAGTATTATTTGAATTCACATGAATCATATATGTGGATACTAATCATCCTATTTTAAAAGTCTGGAGAAGTTTTATCACATCTTGGATAAATGCCATAAGATCAGAGACCTCTCCATTGTCACTATCACATTAAAAAAAATATATCTGTTTCAGTATTCCTTACCTCTTTGTCTTCTAGCTATTACTGGGTGATCCCTAACCTGACAGTATCTATGGATCCTCGATATCATTACTTGGAAGACAAAATGCTGTTTCATCTTCAGTATGTGCAAAAGCCTGCTTTTTCAGGAAGTACTCTGTGACCTGAAGAAGGTAGGTCCCCAGAGAGTAGAAGAAAGTTGTTCTGACCATTGATAAACTCAGATGCAAGTCTTTTCTATTTGGGGACTTTTTTGGATAATATTATATATTGGGTAATATATTATGTGGCTTGTCAGCATTCACTTTTTTTTTTCTGGTGAAGTGCTAGACATGACAAAAATTCTGATATCCTCAGGGAAAATTCTGGTGGTCTATCCTCCATCTTCTGTGGTGGCACCCACCCACTATTAGAACAATAGTAACAAGCCAATGGTGTCTGCGTTAATAGCTAGTTCATGAATTGTTGCAGCCTATAGATTGTAAGAGGAACTGAAAATGGTTGATATACCATGACTTCTTTTCTTTTTAAAAAATTTGGTTTTATTCTTGTACTTTTCTCTGTGTATTCCTTTTACTCCCTTTATTACATGGGAAAACAATTTGTCAAGTACTTCTATGAAACAGTGAATTTCAACCAATAGAAATCACAACTTTTCCATGCCTTTACATCCCAATAGACTTGTGTCCTTCCCAGAGGACCAACTCCATTCTCTGGAAGAGTTCTTTTAGATCTTTTAACATCACATTGATATTAATGCAATATTTTCTTTGTCTGTTTGTTCACTCTCATTCTTACTATCTAATTGGCAGATCCCTTTCCAATCCAGTTGGAGATGTCTTCAGTGGTGTCTTTCTCATCTCTTTTTGCAGATGTAAAGGACTCCAAAGCTGCCCATGATTGAATGACACACTGAGTCTGAGAACTGTGATTTCAGTGATTCTGATGGGAAGCAGAAAATCTCTAGCATCATTTTCTTACTCTTCCCAGCCTCCCATTTCTTTTAAATTTCTAGATCTTAGTTAGTCAAAAAGTCTAAAGTACCCTATAGACACTGACAAAATCTGGCTTTGAATCCCATCTGTCACTTACTGCTTGTGTTACTATGGTATAAGAGATGGGTTCCCCACCCAACTTTAGTCCACATAATAACAGAAGGGCCAGAATGTAAATATCACAAAGCATTGAATGTTATAAAGAAGGTGTTATGGAGTTTTCCTACAACTCTGAACAATGTATAAAGTTCTTTATTCCACTTTAGATGACCATAGGGCTTTAGTCATTGTATCAAAGTAACTAAAACATTTAGTGAATTGCTGAGAGAAACATTCAAGCTCCCTTGTGTCTATATATTAAAAATTAAGCCATGCAGAAGTTTGAGTTAAAGAATTGGAGTTAGTTGTGCAATGTAGCACCTATATATCATAAAGTCGCCATGGGGAGGGAATCAGCCTTCAGAGCAACTAGGTAGCAAAGTACTTAGAGTTCTGGTCTAGAGTCAGGAAGACCTGATTAGCCTCAGACTCTTAGACTTGACTGTGATCTGTTCATTTATCTGTAAAATGGGGCTAATAACAGCACCTACCCTTCCAGAGTTATTGTGAGAATAAAATGAGATAATTACAAAGTGCTTAACACAGTGCCTGGCACATAATAAGTGCTGATATAAGTGTTAGCTATCTTCATGATTAGTCATTGTATTGTCATCAGAGTGACTGGGCAGCAGTAGACACTGCATTCAATGAGCAGCTCTGATATATATTCCAGACAGGTCTATACAGAGAGCCACCTGAAAAAGGACAATACTTCAAGAAAGTAGAATCAAACTTTGGAAAAGAAGAAATATCGGAAGGACAGTGAGCAACCTGACCAGCAGAGATGCTGGCACCAGGTATACTACCTGAAGGTTCTATGAAGAAAAAAAGGACTTCCAGGACCTGTAGAAGTTTTGAGTTGCCTTTGATGGCAGGTACCATACACATGTGCCTCACTACCATTATTCTTTAAGTTTGACCTCACTCTTCCAATGAATGTTGTATGTATTTGTGGAAGAGTGAGACCCATGTTTATGGAGGTTGGAATAGGAAGAATGTTTTGTAGCTATTGTTCTTGCTATGCCATCCAAGAGAATACCTTTCCTAAGGACTAATTAAGTCAACTAGCTGATTGTTAATGAAGACTATGCTAGTGGAGGCAAATGAACTATGGTATTAGGAGTTCAGCCCATTAGGATTACCCTTAGAATCTTAGGCGTTAGCCACAAATGTAGAAGTAAGTTGGGGAAGCAACTCAAGGGAGCTGTCTTAAATAAGTTCTTTCATTTCTCTGGGCCTTCAATATCTGATGTGCAAAATGTAAAGCACTGTATAACTTCTTAGGCCATTCCAGCTCTTAATATATTAGCCCATGATCTTGTCAATTCTCTCTTCACAGAGTTTTTCACACCCATTCCTGCCTTCCTCTTTGCACAACTATCACTCCAGTAGAAGTGTTGATTTTTCATGCTTGAATTATTGCAACAATCTTCTTGATAAGCTATCTTCTCTCCAGGCCCTTCTTCCTCTGATCTTTGAAGACACTGCTACCAGACTAATTTTTTTTTAACGCAATACTTCTATAAACAACAACAAACAACAAATATAAAAAAATCAGGGAACTTAAAAAGTTTCCTAATGCCAATAGGAAAAAGTAAAAATTTGCTCCTCACTCACTATTATTTGGATTTCTCTAAACACCAGAATTCTCTTTGTATTTCCCTCTGTAGCATAATATAAGGGGTTCTGGAAAGGTACCTCATTCCAATATATCTCTTTTATTTATTTTTGAAATCCCATCACTGGTATGTTATTCTTTTGGGTTAAAGCATTGCTTTCTTCAAGAATTCAATACAAACAAATCTCCCTGTGAGAAACAGTGAATAAAATGACTGATTCTTCTTCTTGAATGAGTTTATCAATTCACTTTTGTGGTTGTTATTGCTAGGAGAGACAGGGCAGCAATCACATGGATTGGAAAAGAAGGGTAGGCTTCTAAAGACAAAACAGTGTGATAGAAAGAACGCTGAGATGAGAGACCTGATGTCTGGGCTCCAACTATTTCTGACCCCATTTGGGGTTTTATTGGCAAAGATACTGAAGTAGTGTGCCATTTCCAGATGAGGAAACTGAGGCATATAGAGTTAAGTGACTTGTCTAGGGTCACAGAGTTAGTACATGTCTTAGGTCACATTCGAATTCAGGAACATGAGTCTTCCTGACTCCAAGCTTGGTGTTCTATTCATTGCTCACCTAGCTACTCCCAATCCTCTCAGTGTCTAACTATATACTTTTACATGTTACTTCACTCTTCTGGGCCTCAGTTTCTCACCTGAAAGTGAAGGGATAAATTCTAAGGTCCCTTACAGTTCTAAACTTCTCTATAATTTGGGAATTGAACTGGGATTTGAAGAATGGATAAGATAATTGGAGAGGAGGTGGGGGAGGAGGGTATTCTAGACAGAGGAAAGAACCTCCAATGTCTCAGAATTCTAAACATCTGTGCACCACCAAGGTTTTAACAACAGCTCAGATTTTTAAAGTGTGTTTCCGCCTCATCAGTGGCTGCATAGAGCGGATGTTGCTGGATGTGTGTGAACATGGCTTTGTTTTTTACTTCACACCCTCAGGCTTCATTTTTATGAAGAACTTCCTTCTGTTGGTGCTTTGGGAATATTCATTCCTGGTTTACATAGAGCATAGTTGACACTTAAACTGAGAAATGAACCCCGGTTTAATTGCAGAATAAATAGATCTTCAGGGAAAAGGTGCTTTTTCTGCACAAGGACCTTTAGTCTCTTTGCCTGAAGCCCCTCACTCCCAATCACAACTCATTCTTTAGCAACATTACCAATAGTAACATTATAACTTTCCCCCATCAACCTGAATGTGACTTGAACTATCCTTTTATCATACATTCCACAACTTTGCTAGCTACACCTTTTATTCCACTCAAACTATTCAAGGTTCCCTAAAGATGCAAAAATTACATTTTCCTATCTTCACATTTCTGTTTCCACCATAGCCACTGCCCTAAACTATGTTCCCTATTCTTTGAGAATATTCAAATTCTTCTTTTTTCTCCTTCAAGGTTTAGCTATCTCTCTTCTGAACCCTTCTCTGACCACTTAAGACCACCTTTCCATCCTTAAGAACTTAGTTTCCATACTATTTATCTACTATTTTGTGACTGTTCTAGAATTTTATTGTACAGCTTTCTTTATCTCTTCTATTGTTTTTTCACTTTTGTCTCAATTATCTTTGTATTTCCCAAAGAACTTATCCCAATGCTCTCTTTGCACTCAGTTAAGTATTAATTACATCCTTCCTTGATCAGTTTGTTAAATATAAGCTTCTGGAGGGAAAGAGCTGTTCCACTTTTGTTCTTGTTCCAACAGTGCTTAGCAGTGCCAGTAGAAGGCACTTGATAAATATTTACTAATTGAGTTAATTGTGTTTTAGTACTTGTCTTCAAGACCCTCTATTAGAGCATCATAGGGACAAAGCATACTGTGTGCCCTGATCATTCTTGTTCTGCATGTATATGTGTGATTGCATTGGCACAAGGCAACTAGGACTTTGTCCAATGATCTGACATTCAGGTTATGCTTCCTTCTCTCTAACAGTGCATAAGCAAATTTCTCCCTCCCTTGGCTTAGTATTTCCTAGGATATAAGAATCATCACACCCTCTCTTGAGTCACTTCAACTCACAGGGACAGATAATCTGCAAGGTATCACTGGGCCTGAGGACTCAAACCAGGAATGCAAAATTCCTGTGATTAGTGTGGGATCAACAAGAATGATTTTGTGGAAGACAGAACGTGTTTGCTGATCCTTCCCCATAATAAATTGAGCTCTAGCACTCCTCAGTTCCTATCCTTCTCTATCCCCTCTCCTATGGCATTGTACCTCATTGGTAAATTCTTCATCTTAGATCTCTCTTATGCACTTCCCATTTTCTTGAGCTCTTTGAAAATGTTTCTTCCTGAAAACCAAGCTCTCTCCAAGCTTTTTCTTCCCTTTCTTCTTCTTGATACAGAAGGCCAGGAGGAAGAACTGGAATAATCCTTGCTCCCCATAGTCACTTTAGGCTCTTCTTGTGTCATCATCATTTAGCAATTACCTCTTCTCCTTTAAGGTTCTATCTCTCCTATCCAGATCCTGATTGCTGTTATCTCTGGACTACCAGGTCATTCTCCCTCTTTTCAGGTAAAATTATGATCTTCTCCACTGCAACTCCTCTCCTTTAAAATATCCTTGTATTCTAGTTCTTTAAATCTCCCAAATCCTATGATCTCTGTCTCTAGTCTAAATAAACTAAGAATAATAGGATTGACTATTATATCTTTAGAAATCACCTCCATTCCCAACATTGCTAAATGCCCATGGGCAGTATTCCTCTGGTGCAGATATAAATCTATCCATGCTTCCCAATCCTGTGTGATTCTGGTCCACATTTTTCCATAAATGCTTCATGGAATTTTTATCCAATGTGATAGAGATTTTACTCTGAGTCTTTTAAAATTCCATAAAAGATAGTAGAGCAACAAGAAGAAGTACAACCAAACTTTCTTCATAATACCTTTAAACAGATATAGAAAATACCAAATTGAATAATAATTAGGAAATCTATGAAAAATCACAGTGAGTCACCTTTCCAGTCCAAATCAGACAGACAGGACAAAAAAGGTCTGCAGATACTGGAGATGAAGCTGTCCAGGAATAGCTATGCAGAATGTTCAGGTACAGGGATTGAATGAGGGTCAAGGCATACGGCAGGGTAAGAAGACTTTCCAAATCCAGCAAAGATTGTTCCAATCTTTTTCAGGCATAGAAACAGGTGCCACTTGACAATTCTATTGATCACTCTTAAGTTCCAAGTCATAAATCTGGAACTGAGATAGAAAGTAATTGTAAGCCTTCGGTCAGGAATCAAGAAAGGAACAAGCTAAGAAGCAAGAAGTAGCTATGTGACTTTGACTTTAGGAACAAAGTAGAGCAGGAGTTTTAGTTCAAATCTCCAGTCCAAACTAGAGCCTGTAGGGAAATAAGCATTTCAGAAATATCAGACCAAAGGATAATTTTGGGAGTGCTAAACATTTGTATGATTCTAATCTGTCCTGGAGATCCTAGAATAATACAACATTCAATACTCTGAAGAAAGTAGCAGTAATATCAGCTCAGACATTCTCTTTACAAGATGAAAATGGCTTTAAAACAGCTACAAACAAAACTTCAAAGAAAAACAAAACTTGGACACAAGTTCAATTAGAATTCCTGAAAGAGATGAAGGAAGAAATTTTTTGTTTTAAGAGTTGAAGTGTTATTTTATAAATGAGAATGTTAGAGGGAAAGATTTGGATAAAAATTGAAAATTATGTAAGAAAGAATTATAAATAAATTTACCAGTATAAACTTTTGTACGTACTATCGAACAACAAACTACCTGAAAATTAAAATGAATCAAATAGAGGCTAATGATTCAATAAGATAAGAAATAATCAAAAATGACTGAAGAAAATGCAAGGCAATTCATATTGCTAAGTACTGAGGATACGAATAAAAAAGAAAGTCCTTGACCTCGAGAATATTACAATCTAATGGAAGAAATGGAAGAAGACAATATTTAAAAGGAAGCTGAAAAGCAGAGGGGGACAATAAAGGGTATCTAGTGTGGGAGCATGATGTTCTTGGAGTCAAAACCAAGCAGAGCACTTGATGATAAATGAAATAATTTCATATCAAATTTCAAGAAATCAGAAAAGAAATTGCTTAGCTCTCTTAGAATCAGAGAACAAGAAGAATCAAAAAAAAACTTATTAGTTACCCTCTGAAAGAAGCCCCAACATGAAAACTTTCAGGAACATTACAGTACAACCCAAATGTTTCTAAATCAAAGAGAAAATACTGCAAGCAACCAAAAAGAAAGAATTCACATATTGAGGAGCTACAGTCAGGATCACACAATTTAGCAGTTATCACTCTTAAAGCAAATTACCATAATGCTGAAGATATGAACTTACAACCAAGAATAACTTCCTCTGCAAAACAGTATAATCCTGCAGAGGCGAAAATAGATCTTTCATGAAATAGAGAACATCTAAACACTCTTGATAAAAACAGAAACTTTAAAATGCAAACACAAAAGTCAAGAATCAATACAAACATGAACAAGTAATTATAAAGTCTAAAAAGTTCAAATTGCCTGCTTTCTAATATAGAAAAATGATACTTATATCCTTTCTGAATCCTATCATCATTAGGAGCTATAGATGGATTCTAATTAGACAGTGGGCCTGAGTGTGTTTCTGTTAATTTTTGATATTCTCAAAAGAAGAATGGAAAAGGAAGGAAAGAAGCAATATCTTGGGAAAGGGAAAATAAAAGATGAGGAAAATTATCTCACATAATCAGAGTACACAAATTGAAATCTATATAAACAAGAAGTAAGTTTGTGGAAGTGGTTGATACTAGAATGTTTTTCATGTGAACTGGTCAAAAAAGTAAAGAATATATATATATATATATTATATATATATATATATATATATATATATAATATATATATATATATAGTTGGGCACAGATATACATTTCTCTCAGGGAAAGAAGAGGAGAAATGGATAATTAAAGGCATTAAAGGATTAAAGGAAAGGTACTTAAAGGGTAGTTTAGTCCCAAACAAAACACAGAAATACTTATATGAACTGATGCAGAGCGAGGTGAGCAGAACTAGAATTACAATTCACATAGTAACAATAATATTATAAAGACAAACAACTTTGAAAGACTTAGGAGTTCTGATCAATACAACACCAATAATCATTTTGTATGTTTAAAATGTTACCTGTTCCCAACTAGAGAGCTGATACATTTAGAGTGGAAATTACATATATATATACATACATATATATATACACATACATATATACATATATATATATACACACATACTATATATATACACACATACACACACACACACACACACACACACACACACACACACACACATATATATATATATATATATATATATATATATATATATATATATAAAACATTACCAATGTGAGAATTTGTTTTGCTTAACTTTACAGGTTTATAATTGAGGTTTTATTTTTTTCCTCTTTCTCATTTATGGAAGGGAAAAGTGGAAGGAAAGAAAGTGAATTTTTGTTTATTGAAAAAAAAACCTTAATTTTAAAAATATTCCATTAAGATCAATGCTTCATTCAAGTTATGCATTTGTTACCTCTCAGTCTTGCTGCATAACTACCATAAATATTCTTAATGGCTCTGATACCACTTCATTCACACAAGTCACTGTTGTTAATGTGTTATTTACATCAATAGTTCCACTGTTTTGAGGAGACATCAGATTAAAGTGAACATTGAGGGTATCCTTGAAACAGAACAAACTCCACTGATGAGCAATCTCTGCACCACTTCCTAATTATTGCCACTACCTATTCCCCTCCAAGTCATTTGAGAAGAAGATCCAATCCAAACCTCACTTAGCTCCCTTAATGACTGAGTTCTTCATTATATATCTGCCACCTACTTTTACCTCATAGCTTCTCCAATATTTCTCCTCTTTCTTTTATCAATCAATCACCAGCAATTTAGAAGAGAAAAACCTTCACTTTGTCATCTTCTTTCTTCCTCTTATTTTCCTCCTCATCATCTCTATTCTACTCATGTTGCATGACAATATTGTCCATATCTTATACCTTATCTTCTGGAAATCTTTATTCTATACTGAATGAATTCCCCTTCAACCAAGTTCTTGTTCTCTTATAAAACTTCCATCTGTTAATTAGTCCTAAATGAGACCTGACTCCCCTCCCACCACTATATTTCTGGCTTCCCTCTCCAGCAATAGTTATACCTTCTTTCATACTATGGTGATAAAGGAAGATTATGAATACTCCTTAATCCCCAGTGTACTTGAACTTTCTTTTATGTATTGTCTCCCACAATTAGAGTATATACTCCTTAAGAGTAGGGATTAAACTGAGTTTTTTAATTGTATCCCTAACCTTAACATAGTACTTGGCACATAGGAAGAACATGATAAGTACTTTTTTATTCACTCATACATTCATTCATTTGCCTTCTTTGCTCTTACAAGATAATAATGTAGCTGGAAGAAGAATCACAATTTTGCAATGTTTTCTCACTCTTTTGACTTGTTTTATTGTTTCTTGATGTATCATGGTGCCATTAGCTTCCACTTGTCCAATTAAGATATTATTTTCTTCAGTAATTTTTGTAAAAGAGGTTAATTTTTATGTTTAAGGAGTTATTTTAAGTATTTTGTGTCCTTTAAAAAAACCTAAGTTGTCAATTCTTTTCATATTTTACTACATAGAACTCATTTCCTTTCCCCATTTTTCCACTACTGTTATTATTTGATTTTTAAAATCTTTTTTCTTTTTGTTCTTTTTTTCATAACTTTCTTTAGGAATTTTTTGTTGAGCTTGTGTCCAATCTGCAGTTTTCTTTGAGACTTTGCTTGTAGTTGTTTTCATATTATTGTCTTCTTCTGAGTTTGTATCTTGAGCTTTCCTGTCATCTAACAGCTGTTTATGATTAAGTTCTATTGTTGTTGTTTTCTTGATTTTGGAATTTATGACTGGCCTGAACTTTTATTATTATTATTTTTTATGTTCTTCTGCTGTTTTCACAGCTCAGTCTTGGGTTTTGTAAAATTTTGATACTTCCAGTGTAATGTAATCCAAGGAGAAGTCTGGTTACTGCCCTTCCTTTCTTTACTCAGATAAGACTCTGCTCCCTTGTGACCAGAATTTCTCTTCTCCATCCTATAACTGCAATTCAGAACTGTATGACTGACAGAGCTGCCAAATAGCACAAGATCCTGAACTCAGTGCAAGTCCCCAGTTGTCCCTAGGGGTTACTCCCTGATGCCACTGCCACCGCAGCAACAATCTGCAAGACCATGATGCTTCAACCAAGCTCTCTTGGACAATTACTACCCTGATATTCACACACCTCTTTCTGTCCTCAACTACTCTGGGCTGTAAAAAATGACTCACTATGACTTCTTCACTTTCCCATGCAGAATTCAGTTTGGTATTTTCTGTAGTTATTTTGTAGAACAAGTTTTGGGGGAAGCTTAGTGGTTGTGACCTTTTACTCTACCATCTTGTGTACCAATATGGGGATGGAATCATGTTGGACACTATCAATTTTTCTCATGTCAGCTTATTTTGCCTTCAACAACCTGAAGTAAGGTTGGCCACCTGTATCTTCTATCTCAAAGCTGAAAGTCAAAAGAACACAAAACAACTAAAGATCTTTAATCCCTAGAGATCTGAAGAGATTGAAGATGATGGAGCCCTTCTTTCTCTTACTCTTGGCAATGCTGACCCACTTCTCCATAGGTACAGGGTATTGGTCTCTATCAATGAGGAGGGAGACTTGAGCGAAATCTGGAACTCTTTCTTTGGATAAAATTACCTCACTCTCAATAGAGAAGTCCTCCACTCAGCACTGTCTATTATATATTCTCCTTTACATGCCTTCCCTAATTTCTGTTTTGCTTTCACCTTAAAGAATGGGGATTTCTTTGTTTTTGATCATGTGTGTTTTCACTGTGAAACACTAGTGGAAAGGGAGTCAAATCTTGGGTCCTCTTTCCACATATAATGACTAGTGATCAGAAGTTTAGCTTGAACCTGAAAAACAAATACATGTAATTCTAACCTGGTACCATTTCTCTCTGAGGAGAGCAAATGATCAACCTCTGTGTTCTAACTCCTACTTCCTCTCCTGGCAGGAATTACAGTTTTCCTTGAAAAAGAGTGAAGGGAGAAGCGGCTAAGGAAGTCAATTCTGCCTCCCTTAAAGCCATACAATCACCATGCTATATGTGGGAGACAGTCTCACTACACCACACACACACACACACACACACACACACACACACACACACACACACACACACTTTCTCTCTCCTTCCTTCTCTCCCTCCTCTCTGTCTGTATCTTAATCTCTGTCTCTCTCTTTCTGCCCCCTTTGATTTTTCCTATTAGATCAACCCTTCCCTATTTCCTTCAAATATGCTTATATTCCCTACCTTTAAAAATCCTTCATTTGACCTATCATCCTCTGAAATGGACAACTTATATTTCTCCTCTTTCTCACAAAAATCCCTTTTAAAAGTCATCCATTCTCATCACCTTCATTTCCTCTCCTCTCACTTATTAAAAAACTATTTGTAGAATGGTTTCAAACCTCATCCCTCAATTGAAAAATGTGCTGATGTTTACAACAATACCAAACATTAGAAATTGTTTATAAACAATTTGACAAATTGTTTATTACTGGTGCACTTAGCAGTTTTCACAAAACTGACTAGTGCATGTTAAAGTTTATTTTTATGTGTTCTCATGATTTTATTACACAAATGTTTTTAACACTATTATCTGAAATGGACATTTTTTGTATTATCAGTTAAGAGATCCATTGTAAATGCTTCACTTTTGTAAATGTGTAGTTTATAACATTTTTTTCAATTTCTATTTAGCCATTACCCATGAGATGCTGCTAAATATCTTACTACATTAAAGATTTCAGTAGAACTTGAGTCCTGACTTCTAGGAGAGGATGATGGTGATGATGGTGCATTTTCTTTTGAATTATATGTTATGTGCATTTCAATTTTGCCAAAAAGAGAACTATTTTGTTTTAATCTACTTTTTGTATTTAGTAGTTATTTGTATGTATTAAAAATTGCCATCGATTTCTTAATTGCCAAATACATTTGTTTTTATTCAGTCCTCATTCTTCTTGATCTCTTTGCTGTATTTAATATTATTGATTATACTCTCCTCTTAGATACTCTCTCTTTCTGGGTTTTTGTGAGACTGTTCTATTGACTCCTCTCCTCCTACTTTTTTTTTTATCATTGGAAATTTTTCTTTTTCTTTTCTTTTTTTTTAAATTTTTATTTAATAATTACTTTATATTGACAGAATCCATGCCAGGGTAACTTTTTTTTACAACATTATCCTTTGCACTCGTTTCTATTCCAATTTTTTTCCCCTCCCTCCCTCTACCTCCTCCCCTAGATGGCAAGCAGTCCTTTATATGTTTGATATGTTGCAGTATATCCTAGATACAATATATGTTTGCAGAACCGAACAGTTCTCTTGTTGCATAGGGAGAATTGGATTCAGAAGGTATAAATAACCCGGGAAGAAAAACAAAAATCTCCTCCTACTTTGACTACTTCTTTATTGTCTCTTTTGCTGGTTCATCATCTATATCCCTCCTTCAGCTATGGGTATTCCCTAAGTTTCTGCTCTAGACTCTCTTTTCCACTCTTTCCATAGCCTTCCTCTTAGTAACTTCATAAGTTCCCATGAATTTACCATCTAAGATCTTTGACTCCCAGATATGATCTCTAGTCTCACATGACCAATTGATCATTGAATATTTCAAATTGGAAGTACTGGAGACATCCTTAAACTCATCATGTCCAAAACTGCATTCATTTCCTCTCTCCAAACTTCCCTATACTGTTGAAAGCATCAATATCCTTTCATTGTCTCAGGTTTATATCAATAACATGATCTTGGATTCTATATTTTTCCTCACCCTACATATCCAATCTGTTACCAAGTCAAACCACTTCTGCCTCCATAACATTTCTCTATCCAATTCCTCTTTATGTATACTTTAATTCAAACTTTTGTCACTTTTGCCTACAGTATTGCAACTAATTTCCCTGCCTCATGTCCCTCCCATTCTAGTCCATCCTAAAAATAACTGCCAAAAGAATTTTCTTTAAGTGCAGATCTGAATTTCCCACTCAATCAAAGCCAGTGGTTTCCTATTGCATCTAGGAATACTTAACTCTGCTTAGATTTTGAAGCCCTTTACAACTTTTTTAGCCTCATTAAACATTAGCCTCCATTGTCAATGCATTCAGTTTAACTGACTTTCTATCTGTTTCTTACACAGGAGCATGCCATTGCCTGACACTATATCTTTTTTTTTTTAAATAACTTTTTATTGACAGAACCCATGCCAGGGTAATTTTTTACAGCATTATCCCTTGCATTCACTTCTGTTCCGATTTTTCCCCTTCCTCCCTCCACCCCCTCCCCCAGATGGCAAGCAGTCCTTTACATGTTGAATAGGTTACAGTATATCCTAGATACAATATATGTGTGCAGAACAGAACAGTTTTCTTGTTGCAGAGGGAGAATTGAATTCAGAAGGTATAAATAACCCGGGAAGAAAAACAAAAATGCAAGCAGTTTATATTCATTTCCCAGTGTTCTTTCTTTGGGTGTAGCTGCTTCTGTCCATCTTTGATCAATTAAAGCTCTCTTTCTCAAAGAGATCCACTTCCATCAGAATACATCCTCAAACAATATCCTTGTTGAAGTATATAATGATCTCCCAGTTCTGCTCGTTTCACTTAGCATCAGTTCATATAACTGACACTATATCTTTATCTTGGTCATTGTCCATGTGTGGGACGTTTTTCTTCCCTATTACCACCTCATAGAGTTCTTCTCTTCATTTAAGGTAGAACTTTTTTAACCTTTTTTTGTATCATGGATTTTTTTTTTTTGGCACATTAGTGAAATTTATGGATTCCTTCTTTGAATAATGTTAAAAGAATAAAATAAAATGCATAGGATTACAGAGAAACCTATCATAGTGAAATACTTTCTATATATATAAAGATACATATATACATATATGTGTGCACACATACATGTATAAAAGTAATATAGTCATAGTTGAAAGCTCCTTTAAGAGGCATAGCTCAAGAACCATAGTCTATATTACACTTTTCCTGATCTCCCTAAATGCTGATGCCTTCCCTCCCAAATGACTTTGTATTTAACACTTTTTATATATTTGTATTTACTCATTTTGTGTTTATATTATAAACATATTTATATTACTAATTCCCATTATTATTAATAGGAATGTTTCATTCTTTGTACTTATGTCTGTAATTCAGTGCCTGGCACATAGTAGGTGCTTAATAAATCTTTGCTAATAGGTTGAATAAATAGCAGTCACTAAAATCTTCAGGTGCTATAGAAGGACTGCTGGCTCTGAACTCAGAGGCCCTCAGTTTTTATCCCCCACTCCTCTAGGCTCCCTTTCACCCCCCTGTACTTACTATGTAACTCTGGTGACTTAAGGCAATTCACTTAATATTCTGGGCCTCAGTTTCCTGGCCTCAGTTTCTGTCTCAGTTAAAAAAGGGGGAGATGGACTCTATAGTCTGTGGTCTCTTTGGGTTCTCGATTTATGATCTTATAAAATGGTGAACACAATTCCATCCATTTCCCTTTCAGTGATGTGAAGACAATGTGGGGGTGGCAGATATAAACTAATTGTAGGAACAGGAGCTTTAGGACTTCTTCTTCTTTTTTTTTTTGCTGAGGCAACCAGGGTTAAGTGACTTGCCCAGGGTCACACAGCTAGGAAGTATTAAGTGTCTGAGGCCAAATTTGAACTCAGGTCCTCCTGACTTCAGGGCTGACCTCTATCCACTGCATCCCCTAATTGCCCCTAGGACTTCTGCAGAAGCCAGCAGAACTTTCTATTTCTCTGCAAGGGGCTGTATCCTTGAGTCACCTGCCAAGCAACATGGACCTCCCCCTCCCCCATGGTTTGATTGGCCATCTTTGGGGTTACCACTTGTACATGCTATGGGAAGTTGCCAATAGGGAGAAATATTTTCATGCTTATCAACACTCATTACTGATTGGGCATCTATGGTCCTAAACTATCCCACAAAGAAGTCTAAAAATTATAAAGCTACAGTGTTTTTTTCTATTGTAACCTTACAATCAGAAAGGGGAGATAAGACAGGAAGTTTGGAAAAAAGGAATATGAGTTTGTAATTCAGAATATCAACTAGCTGACATTGATTTGTTATAAGATTTACAGAGCCCTTTACTTACATTATCCTGAATAATGTTCACGAAAAACCTGTGAGACAGATGTTACTATTCCCATTTTATAGGCGAGGAAGTTGTGGCTGAGTGGTTAAAATACTCACAGTCACACAGATAATGTCAGAAACAGAATTATCATCACTGTGCAGATGACTCAACCAACATGTTATCCATCATCATTAATAACTTATTTGTATTTTGCTCACACAATATTATTAGTAAAAAAAAAATCCTAGCATTCTAAAGAGATGCCTATTTGTTTCCTGATAAATTTTAATTATGTAATATCATGCTAATAATTGTGTACATTAATAAAATTTACACAAAACAGACATTTAAAAGAATGAGCTAAGCATGAAATATTCTGAAAATATTTTGTTAATGATATAATCCTTTTATTATTTTTATTATTTTTTTAATTTTAATTTAATTTTATTTAATAATAACTTTATATTGACAGAATCCATGCCAGGGTAATTTTATTTTTATTATTTTTTATTTTTTAGTTAGAGTTGTAAGGTTGGGTATGTTTTATTACTTTTTAAATCTTGGTTGAACACTTTGTGATACAGCGATTTAAAGATCTGCTTCTAAATTCAGTTTATTTCAGTACTTGTTCATAGCTTTTAAAAACAAACATGTCACCTCCTAACGCTTCAGCGATCAGAATACAAGAAGTACACCACTGGCTGTGCTCATTAAATCAGTTTACTCATTTTTTTCACACCATCCACCAACAATGCAAAGATTTTTATTTAAATTTGGCTAGAAAATTTCCATCTTCTTGATATCACTCAGCTGATCTTGTAAACTAATTGAAGGTGTTGATTTTTTATATTTTTAACAAATGAATTCAATACCCACATAAAAATCTTGATTCAGAAGATTTTAAAACAAATAAAACATTTCCTTTTCCAGGTTTTAAAGTGTGCATTTATGAGAGTCTTTATAAGTGACACATCTATTTCAGCAGCTTAGAGTAAGAGAAGAGAGTGATAGATATTGTTAAATGCTGCAAGAAAGATGAAGACTGAGAAAAGGCCATCAGATTTGTCAAGTGATCATTGATGACTTTAAAGAGAACAGTTTTAATTGAGTAAAGAATGGTGGGTAAGAAAGAGGGTGCTAACTTACATAGAAAGTAAGGAAGTTTAGAAGAAAGGAGGCTAGTTGAGGAAAGGCAATGTAAGCACATCTGTGATGTCTACTCATTCAGTGCTACCCATGCTTTCCCACCAAAACAAAACAAAACAAAACAAAACAAAACAAAACAAAACAAAACAAAAACAAAAAAGGAGGTGGAGTGGCGCACTTACCAGCCACTGCTACAGAGAACAGAGCCAACTTGCTAAAAGGTGTTTGTGCAGCTAGAAGGTGATGGGAGTGGGAGAAAAAAAGAGACAGATGTTTTGCCTGCTAAGCGGCTGTAGTTGTTTGAATTGTGACTAGATTATACCCAGCCTGGGAAATCAAGATCCAGGGCAGAAGGAGGAATTTATGGGAGTTCTATGCAGGTATGGATAGCCAGTTGTGGGAGGTTGATAAGACATAGCAATAATGATTGAAGGTGCTGATATAATTACATTGAAATCAAGCTCTATGATTGGCTATCATGGAGAAGGTAGGGTGAGAGCCATCTTCCCACCCTCTAATCAGGTACCTTTGGATTATTACCATACCCCACTGTAAGGTACAAGGCTACCACTGTAGAGACCCTTTCTATCAAGAACTCCCAGAGAGAGCTATTTTTATTTTTATTTTTTTAACCAACATGAATCAGTACCTACTCCACAACTTACTTAAAGGATTGTCTGGGACACTGTTTTGCTCCATCAGCAACATAGGTAATATGTATCAGAGACCAGACTTGAATCCAGATCTTCCTTACTTTGAAGTCAGTTTTCTTTTATATATATATATATATAATATATATATATATATATATATATATATATATATATATATATATATATGTATACATGTTTATATAATTATCTTTCTGCACAAGAAAAATCAGATCAAAAAAGGAAAAAAATGAGAAAGAAAATAAAATGCAAGCAAACAACAACAAAAGAAGTGAAAATGCTATGTTGAATTCCACACTCAGTTTCCACAGTTCTCTCTCTGGGTATAGATGGATCTCTTCTTCAAAAGATTATTGGAACTGGCCTGAATCATATCATTGTTGAGAAGAGCCACGTCCATCAGAATTGATTATCATATAATTTTGCTGTTGCCATGTGCAATGATCTGGTTCTGCTCATTTCACTCAGCATCTAGTAAATCTCATGTTCATGTAGGTCTCTCCAGATCTCTCTGAAATCACCATGCTGATCATTTCTTATAGAAAAACAATATTCCATAACATTCATACACCATAACTTATTCAGCCATTCTCCAACTGATGGGTATTCACTCAGTTTCCAGATTCTAGCCACTACAAACAGGGCTGCCACAAATACTTTTGCACATGTGGGTCCCTTTCCCCCCTTTAAGATTTCTTTGGGATATAAGCCCAGCAATAACACTGTTGTATCAAAGGGTATGCACAGTTTGATAATCCTTTGAGCATAGTTCAGAATTGCTCTTCAGAATGGTTGGATCTGTTGAAGTCAGTTTTCTGTAGTACATTGCATTCTATGGTATTGGTGGTGGTGATGATGATGGTAGTTATAGTACTATACATGCAAACCAATAAGTATGTACAAGATGATTTGAAGAGACAGAGAATACAAGCAGCTAAAGAGATCTATAAAGACTTCCTGCAGAGATTTGTAATTATTGTTGTTCTGACTCCGGGATCCTCAAACTTTTTAAACAGGGGGCTAGTTCACTGTCCCTCAGAATGTTGGAAGACCGGACTATAGTAAAAACAAAAACTTTGTTTTGTGGGCCTTTAAATAAAGACACTTCAAAGCCCTGGGTGAGGGGGATAAACATCCTCAGCTGCTGCATCTGGCCGGCGGGCCGTAGTTTGAGGACCCCTGAATTCTAGATACTCTAATATTTTTGCTAAGAAAACCCCAAAATAGGGTCACAAATATACAATTAAAATGACTCAATAACAACATCCAGTTGGAGCTAACTTTTCATGACCCCATTTGGGATTTTCTTGGAAATGATACTGGAGTGATTTTCCATTTCCATATTCAGCTTGTTTTATGGATAAGGAAACTGAGACAAACAAGATTAAGTGATTTTTCCAGAGTCACCTAGCTAGTTAAGCGTTGGAAGCCAGAATTAAACTCAGTAAGAAAAATCTTCCTGACTCCAGGCCTAGCACTCCATTTACTATACTACCTAGCTAGTCCAAGCCAAGCCTTAAAGGAAATCTAAAAGTAAAAAAGGAAGAGGCATAAGAAATACATGTGGGAAATGGAATGACAAGCTTGAGGGAAAGCAAGAGAACAGTTTGTCTAGTATATAGAATAGGTAGAAAGAATAAGGCGAATTATATCTGGAAAATAGACCAGAGCCAAGTTGTGAGGACTTTCAGTTCAAGACTCAGAAGTTTATATTTCATTCTAGAGAGTATAGGGAACCACTGAAGATTTTTTGAGCAGAGGGTGGCAAGATCAGAAGATTATTTTGCAACTTTTTGAAGGATATAACAAGGGAGAAACTGGAAGTAGGGAATAGGCTTTTGTGACTGTCCATGTTAGGGAGGAGTTAAGATGACAGCAGTGAACTTTGTCTTATAAATCTTCCATACAGATCAGAAATCTGAGTATTGATCTGGAAATCCAAGAATAAGTTACAACATAGCTATCATTTTTCCATCCCAGATAGGCATAAAGAGGTAGACAAAGAGTTCTGAAGATACTAGGGATGGAGACTAACCAGAAACAGCCATGGAGAATATTCCAATGAAGGGAGTTGTGCACCAGGTTAATGAAATGTTCCAGACCCTCACAGAGGAGCTTGTCCATGTCTGGTGCCAGTTGAAAACCCTGTCACTGGTATAGTGGATGGATCATTGGACTGGAAATTGGGAAGATTCATATTCACGCAGTTAAGTCCAGCCTTAGACACTTACTCTGGATAAGTTATTTAACTTGGAGAAGAAAATGGCAAATGACTTTAATATCTTTCTCTTGAAAACCCCAAAATAGGATCACAAAGACACAATTAGAATGACCCAACAACACCACCACTCACCATTCTGTTTCTCTTCACAGATCCAGGGAGTATCAAGAAGTGATATTTAGCATGAGAAGCGCTTGCCAGTCTTAGGTTGTATACTAGACAAGGAACAATTTCAGAAGCACTGGCAACTATGTATGTCTGACTCTAGGAGTAAAAGATGTTGGGGTTGGACAGTAGGGATGAGAGAGTGATCTCATTTCTTGCCTCTAGCCCAGTGTGAAGCCTGCAAAGAAAATTAACAGGGAAGGTTCAGCCCAAAGAGGAGCCTGTATTCTGCCACTCTCAAACAGCAGAACTTTCCAGCCTAATTATGAGGGCAAAGTCTAGCAACAGTTTACTGGAACTCCAGCTGGGGCAAGTCAATAAGTATATTGTTCAAAATCTAAACCAAGTCAGTAAATTGCAGAACTCAAAATAGGAGTTCAATGATCGGATTTTGCCCAGCATCAGATGCTTCTGAGAACACTGAAAGCTTGCAGTCTCAGCTGTTCTTGTGATCCTGAAATAGCATAACAGTAGGATTCTAGAGAATACAAGTTCCACATAAACATCCCCTCCAGAAGTAAGAAGTCAAGAAGTTGGATGGAAGAATAAGCAAACTAACAAACACCAACCCACCTTGAAGTATTATTATGGTGACAATAATTTTCAAGACATAAATGTAGAAGAATAGAATGAATCCAAAACTTTACAAACTAATCTTCAAAGGAAAACACAGCTTGACACATGTTCAATCAGAATTACTGATAGAGATAAAGCAAGAGTTTAAGAAAAGAGTTTTTAAATGTTTTTACAAATTAAAATAAAATTTTAAAGAACAAATATTTGAACATAAATTTAGCAACTTAGGAGAAAGGGCAAAAATACTTTACAAAGCAACAGTTTAAAATGGACCAAAGAGAAGTATTAACAACTCCATACAGCCATGAGAAATATTACAACAAAAGCAAAAATATGAGCAAATGAAAAAAATGTAAGATGTCTTAAAGCAACAACAACTGATCTGAAAAATAAATTGAGGAGAGGGAGTTTAAAAATCATTAGACTGAGAAAAATAATGAAATAAAGAGCTTACAAATCATATTTCAAGAAATCATAGAAGAAAACTACTCAGATTTTGGAGCAAGTGGGTAAAGTGAAAATAGAATCTACCAGTTACTAGCTGAAAAATGCCTCAAAATGTAAACTCCATCTTCTCCTATCTCCTTCATTTAATTAGTCACCATTATATATCATTCTTTAATTGTAGGGTTTATATATATGTTTCCTGTTTTGTTTTTCCAATTAAAGTATAAGATGCTTGAGGGCAAGAACATTATTATTTCCTGGTATAGGGAAAATGCCCTAGAATACAAAGTGGGGCATACATAAAAGTACTCTTAAATACTTTTCTTTCTTTCTTTTTTAATTTAAAAAAAAACTTATGTCTCTGGAAAAAAAGAGACAGGTCCACAATCTGGCCGACTTCCTGCTGTTTCTTTTCTGCCTGTCCAGGTCCTTTATGCTCCCACCCACAATCTAGCCACTGATTTCCCCTGGCTTCACTGACTCAGCTCTCTGTCTCCACAGTTTCTCCACAAGCGTGCCTTCTTTCCAGAAGACTTTTCTGCTCACCCCATGGGCTCCTGGGAGATGGCTGCGGAAGGAGTTGTCACTTTTGAATGCTCACAGAACTCAGTGGTGTTGTGTCACCTTTAACGCCATCTGACTGTGGCATCTTTGCCACTCTGGTGTCACTTTTAACACCAGCTTTAACAACATCCAATTGTCTAATGAAAAAGAGCCAGCAGAGTAGCACAGAAGATGTGTCGAGCTGTTAATCCAGACAGTTGCTGAGCAGGCGCTCTTGGCCTCTCCTCCAAACCTGTCATTTTGGGGAGAGGAAAGAAAATTATACAAATTCTTCTGCCCGGCAGGAACATGACTTGGGATTTCCTGCTCAGTGTGCTCAGGGCACTAGGGAAATGGGAAAGGCAGGATTAAAGATCGGTGGTTCCAAATTCTAGGCTCCTAAACTTCAGTGACTTAGACCTTAGATAGGGATTGGGTTTTAATATCCTCACTTGGACTGACAACATGAATACAACAGCACTAACTTAACAAAAATATCTAAAGTTTAACCCCACCTACACAATAAAAATCTAGTAAGTGTCCATAAAGCCTTAATATCTTTCCATGAATCCTTAGGTTGTAGTGGTTCAGTGAACTTGGTGATTTTTGATTTTGACATGAGGCAGTTCATTTCTCTGATTTGGGCCTTAGTTTACACATTTATAAAATGAAAGGACAGGAGTACATGATCTCTCAAGTCCCTTAGAATTCTAATATTCTATGTTTCTTTATTATGGATTTATTCCTACTTTCTCTTGGTACCCTAAGAAACCATTTGGTCCCTTTGTTGCTCAAGATTCATGTCCCTTTGAACTGATAACAGAGTGAAGTAAGAAGACCCAGAAAACTCCACACTTTGACTACTACAATGTCGATGAAAAGAATAAAATAATGATACTGAGCATTCAAATTATGAGCAAATATGGCCCTAAAGAAGGGGTGAGATCATGTGCCTCCCTACCTCTTTGTAGAGGTGGGTAATTCTACATGTAGAATATTACATATGCTGTTCACATATGACTGGTGCACTGATTTTTTAAAATTATGTCTCTGGCCTACGGAGACATATTCATAATTATTAGCAAAGCCATTAAACGACTTTCCATTATCTATAATTGATAATAATCACTTCCATTGTCACAAATGTAATAAAGGACATCTTGATTTGACTTACAAAAAAGGTAGAATAAATACATCTGTAGTATCTCCTCCCTCAATCCTTCTCCAAGGGAGATTTCAGTTCCTGACAAGAGGGGAAGATGGAGAGTAGAAGCTGTCTATTGTGCTTTCCTCAGGGAGGGAAGTATTAGGCTAGAATTTTATCCAATTGCTTCTTTAAATATTGTTAGTCACGGGTAACAGGTTTTAAGTTTTCAGGTTCAAATTAAACCCCAATTGCTATTCATTAATGGGAAAAGAAAGGCTTTAAGCTTTATATATTCAAGTTTTTGACTTTCTTCCCACTATATGCCAGTTCCACAATGAACATATGCAGGGTAGATGCCAAAGAAACTCTTTTATCCAAGTTGATAGCAGAACTGAAATTAGAGAAAGTATGCACAGAAGAATATATACCAGATTGTTTATGTTGTTGTTTGTACTTCATTCTCAAAGAAGACCATGACATGCCTTAAGCAGGTGATGCCGTGACATGCAAATGAATTAAATTTAAGTGAGGGAAGGAACTCTTCCTATGGGAGTAGTACTTCCTATGATAATTCCAAGGTAAAATTCTCTAAAGGAGTCAACATTTCTTATTTTCTCACTGATAGACCTCCTAGACAAATTGATGTGACTGGCAGGTTTGGAAAAAAAAACTGGATGTTTTTGGTGGTATGGAGAGAATCCTGGTTTCAAATTAGTCCTCGGGGCAGATTGCATATAAGAGGCTTATGACATCTTGGGCATTTTAATTCAGATGGTTCAGATCTAAAATGGACCTTTGTGATAATACTAGACTTGTTCTTTTAGTTATCTTAATATTCCTTGTGATGCTCTTGGCCATCAGCATTGTTTTATAACAGAACATTTTTATGAAGTGCCCTTGACATCATGTCCCCACTATTTAGAAAATGATTATTTCAGTTGTTTTGCTTTTGCTCTTTGTTTTCATTTTCTTTCCCAGTTTTCAGTATTGTTTTAGTGATGAAAAACCTTCTGGAAAATTTTTGTGACCTTATTACCAAGAGATAAGATGTAGTTGGAGGTTTGGGCAGATTCCTGGCCTTGTTGTTCCTGTTATGACCACAGCAAGTGCTCTATTTATCTTTATAGCTTACTTAAAAATTCAGAGGATCCTTCTCTTGACATTGTGAAGATGCCGGTGGAGGATTCTTGTTGCCAACCTATCATTCTTGTACCTTCACATCACTAGGCATCTTTTTAAAATCATGAAACTCTTTGATATCCCTTACAGCATGCTGTTCCTCCTCAGAGTTTCTCATTGGTTATATATTGCAGCCTTTACAGTGCCCTTCATGCAATAATCATCTTTAGTTCTTCAGAGTTAATGGTGTTCCAAGTCTTACTTCCATCGAGCAACACCTATAAAATGTTTGTATTTAAAAGAGGGACCTTTGATTTTAGGAGACGCATGGGTGAATAAGAATCCCCTATAGGAAATGTCTTAAGAATTGATCCAATTATATACAATGTTATCTACAAACAGGAATATTTGAAGGACCTCACCACCTACTGGAAATTCCTTTTCAACCTAGATTCAATACTGAATCTCCTCCATTAAAGTGGCAAATGTATTCGACTCTCATTCATCTCCTTGTTTTATGTAGAAACCAGTATTTGTTATTAAAAGAGAATTTTATAGGTTTTTTTTTGTTGTTGTTGTTATATCTTCTAAGGAACCTTGAATGATCTTGATTTATTAATAGGAGACATCTTGTTATATAATATTCTGTAAATTTTATTCTATAGAGTTAAATGCTTTTTCACAATCAACAAACAGTATGAACAAGATTTAATTTTTAAAATATTTTTCAGTCAATTATGAAATGGTAAAGATGTAGCCTATTGTTGATTTTTTTTTGAAAACCTATTTCTTTCCTGTGAACATCCTTATGGATGATGCTCTCACTTACTCTGTAGGTAGTCCTTATAATGACTTTGTATAGATAGGAGAGTAGGAGATATTTTTAGGTCAGGCAATGTTTTCTTGGTCCTCTTTATTGGTATCATTTAGATCCCAATTGTTTTCCATGCCTTTGTTACATTCCCTTCCTTTAGATAATTTGTAAATCAGCTCTCACATTTGTATTGTCTCCAACACAGATTTCCTTTTTCTGTATATTTGATCCAATCTAGCTGTTATTCCCATCTTTGTTATTTCTAGGGCCATTTCTACCTTCTCTATAAGCATCTTAGGAACTGTGAAGTTAGGGACTAAGTATGGTAGTCCCACTATCCTTGATGGAGAAAGCATTTTGTTGTAATAATTTTTGCAAATCTTTCCCATTTTTCTTCTGTTTGTAGTTTTTCTGTTTTTATCTTTGAATGCTTTTGGGATGACTTTGCTTCAGTGATGTTTAATATGTTTTCTTTACACAGGTTTTGCCCTCCATTGCTTTTCTTTGTTTTATGAGGCATTATTGCTCCATCATACTTCTTCATAAGATTTTACAGATAAGTTTATATTCTAGTCCAGCCAACGATCCTCAGCACTTTTCTCTTTCTGGCAAATAAGTCAAATATTTGTTGACTAAGACTTATTCAGGGTTCCTTTGGTCTCCTTGTAGCAATAAATTTATACTGGTTTAACTTCTGGATGAAATTATTCCAGTCAGTGTATTTCTGTTGTTCATTCCCATTTTTTTATTTTCAACAGATTGTTTAGAAAATTCAGGATTAGATGTTCTTAATTGTATGTCATAACTTTTTCTCATTACATGTTATTCTTTTAAAAATTTACTACAAATCTGATCCAAGAAAATGGTGGGGTTAAATAGATGGGTTCTGATGACAGCGGATAGTTTAAGATCAATAAATTACTGTGAAATTTCCCAAATAAGAAATAACCAAAAAAGAAGATTAGAATAAGTACATTAAAATTTTTCACTGAAAAGGCAACCTATAAATGTGGCCAATGCATCAATTAACAAATCTTATACTTACCACTATGTACCAAGCACTGTACTAGACATTGCAAGAGCTACAAAGAAGCACAATATGTTAATATTGTGACTACTTAATAATACTACCTAATTCAATACTGAAAATATTTTGGAATGAACAGAGGGATAAAAACAAGGAAACATCAATCAAGGAAAGTATTCCCATGGACTTTGGGTATCACTTTTTTTAAGGTGAAGAAATTGATGCTGAGAGATTAAGTAATTTGCTCATTATCACAGCTAGTGTCAGGGTCCTGTCCTCAAGAAACTTTCCTTCTAGTTGGAGACAAGATGTATATAAAAAAAGGGGTAATAAAAATTATATACAGTATTTAGACATGAAGTGATGCCAAAGAAAGTCTGTGCTAACTTACTATCATAAAAGAACATTATCTTAGAGAATAGGAGAAAATTTGTCATGTACTAACATATTGTACTATTACTTTTCCCCTCTTACTAATTATTTTTCCCTTCCCCAATTGCACTATACCAAGCTCTTATCTAACATTTTAAATTTGTTGATATCAATGAATTCTTTGTTTTGACCAGGTTGTTACTTTGCTTATTGTCATTGTTTGGATTACACCTTTTTCTCCCCAGTGTTCTTAGGCAAGTAGGTGGTATATAGTGAAGAAGATATTGGGCTTGGAATTAAGAAGACCCGAGTTCAAAATCCTACCTCAAACCTTACTCTACAAACATATTTTCGGATCCTGTGACAATGTCCTCCATGCAACTTCTAGCACAAGGAACTCCGACTCCTGATTCTGGGTATTTTTATCAGTTGTTCCCCATTCTGTTTTATTTCCTTCTGTTTATTTTCCTCATAGCCTCTCCGATTTCCTTCTAAAAATTCCTATTCTTGTGCCTTATATCTAAAATTATTTCCAATTTATACTTTTTATAGCTTATGTGTACAAAGTTTTCCATGTTGTCTTCGATATTAGACTGTGTACTTCTTGAAAAGCTGGGACTATTTTTTGCTTTTTTTCTATATCCCAGTATATAGTAGGTACTTATTAATGTTTATTGATTGTCTGACAAATGAAAAATTAAAGAGCTATATAAATGCTAGCTAAATAAATTATTATTATTGTTATGATTCTCCTTTCTAGGCCTATTATTACCCTTAATCATCACCAGGGTACCATCATCCCTATAGGAGACCAGGCAAACCCTAAATAATTGCTGAATGGATGCTTATAGACCTTAATTGTTCTAAAACCTAAGGAAGGAGATATCATCTTTTGTATGGAATGATCAGCTCATAGTGAAGATTAGCTTTAAGGTAGGTAGGTACAAATAAGGTTTAGGGAGGTAGCAAGGAAGGTGGAAAAGAGAGAAGCAGGCATTCAGACAAAGGGAACATCACAAAGATTTGGAAAGGAGAAAATGCCAAAGATGTTGAAGACAAGCTGAGCAGTCCATTTGACTGAAGTAGTTTATGTGAAAGAGAGGAAAAAATAACATTTCATTGGGAAATTGGACATCTATTAGAATGTCTAGATAAAGGGATTTGAATTTGACTTCACAGGCAGTGGAGGTCTAAGCAGGAACTCAAGATAGATAAGAAGAAAACTGCCCAGAATTCAACAAATAGAGAGGGCCACATTGTCCATCCTTGAGTCAAAATGCAAGAGATGGATTTGGGAGAGGAAGCTAACATGATCCAGATAAGAACTGATGAGGGAGCTACCTGAGGTGGTGAGTTTATGGTGGTGGGAATGAAATACTTTGGAGCTGGGATCTGTGAATCTTCTCCCATGGGATTAGATGGGGCCAAAGTTCGTCCATCTATTGGTATTGGCAAATAGCCCATCTACTTAGAGCAGCTTTTGTAGTATCCCTGTGGGAAGGAGACTATCTTGAGTGGACTGGGAAAGGGGAGGGTTGGAGAGGTCTATTGTCCTTCCTGATTACTTTGTTATTGTCTTCATGGAAATGAATACAGACCTCTGCACAAAGGCTGTATTATACCCACTGGAGACATAAGGGGAAGGAGACAAAGGAGATCCCATAGGACCTGGCTGCCCCCTCCTGTCTGTGCTCACTTTCTCCCTCCTTCCTTGGAGAAGCTACTTTTAATCACTCCTTGAGAAGAAGAGATTGGCGGACAGGCTGGATTATGCTGGAGTCTTGACTGTCCCGCCCCTCAGCCTATGGTACCATATTCCACTTGTGTCTTCTAAATGTTCTTGGAACAGCTTTGCCCTGGGATGGATGGTATTCAGATGCATTGGGATGCAAAATAGCAGTAAATCATCTCATTCCCTTGGCTATTTGTGTTGTGGATTGTGGAGATATTTGCTATGCAGTGAGGTCTCAGAACTGTCTATGTGCTCCCGATTAATGAAATGGTAATTAAGCTTGCAACAAACCCTTCATTTGGATGAAACCAACTCCATACCTCCCTTTGTCTTCCCTGTCTTTCTCAGACCTACTCAGGACTTCTCTCCTGAGAAGCCCAAGATACTATTTGAGCTACAACCAAAGTTCACTAATTGGGACTTCGCTGCTTTAGAATTTATAACAAAGAATAAATTTTCCTCTTTCTAAGCAAACCTTTTCTTCAGAGATTATAATATAATGCAAAGAACACAGAATTTGGAGTTAGAAAATGTTGACCTTTGACTCTGATATTTACTTTGGACAAGTCACTTAACTCTCATGAACCTCGATTTCTTCTTATGTAAAAGGAAAGGTTTAATTTAAATCCATTCTCTCCAGACTTTTTTTTTTTTTTTTTTTTTTTTTAGGCAAAAGAAAAATTTGTTTCAAGTAAAACTCCTTTCCCTGGCATGTATATTTAATTAGCTAGGTTCAACTGACCATACTCCCCCATTCCTACATCTTTTTGATTTCCCTTTTTATCTGAGCTAAAACTAAGGAGAGGTAAGCTATGAAGTTACTAAGTATGCAAATGTAGAAGGGCACTTTCTAATCACATATGTATGTGTGTCAATAGATAGATGCTTACATCAAAAATATATATTACAAAACTGAAAACATTTGACTGAGAAAAATCAGCTCCTTCTTCCACCACCAAATAACAAAATCATCATGACAAATATCAGTCTCCCTCAACGCAGATGAATAAGAAATTCTGAGCAAATTCTTGAATTGGAAAAGAAGTAAATAAATAAGACACACTTGCTTTCAGTATATATAAACAAGTAAGAATATACTGAAATGTCCAAAAACCAGTTGAGAAATGGACTGAGACAGAGTACAATTAGTTAAATGACATTAAGTGCCTACTATGTGCCAAACATGGTCTGATTTAATCAGAAATAATGGAAATTGTGGGGAAAGAATTCTTTCACAGATAACTTATTGCTATCTTCCTTCTAAGCTCTGAACTCAGTGACAATTCTTCAAAGTCTAGCTGAAGTGCTATTTGCTGTGTGATCTCCAATGAATCACTTAAGTTCTGAGGGCTTCATTTTCCTTATCTGAAAAATGAAGGGGTTACACTAAATGACTTCTAAGATCTCTTTCAGTTTCTATGATTCGATTGCCCTTTTCAAACTATCTTTACTACAAACTATATTTGAAATCTTCAACTCAGTTTAATGTATCCCAATCAAAGAAACAATTGTTAAATGTTGGAGACAGTCCCCATCCTCAAAGGACTTCTAATGAGTACTCATAGTTTTACTTAACAAAAGCAATAATAATATTTGCATTTATATAGCACAGTTAAGATTTACAAAGCATTTTACAAAGATTAAATACTCATCATCATAAGAACCCCCAAGGGAGGTAGATGCTATTATCCTCACTTTACAGATGAAACAGACATGATTAAATGATTCTTCTAGGCTCGCATAACTAATAAGAGTTAGAGGCAAGATTTGAACTCAAATTAAAATATATAGATATATGCAATGGAGAATAGAATTCTCTAGGAATAGAATCTTCATCAACCTCTTACTTGTTTATGTTCTCATCTTTGTCTTCTCAAGACTTGGTAGAGTGAATTAGGCATAATGTTTATAAATATTTCTTCAATTGAATTGAACATAAATTGAAATGAAAGAAAAAAATTGAACATCCTAAAAGAAAATATACCAGCATTAAGGTACCAAAAACTCTCAAGAAGTAAGGTTGAAAATAATGAGAATAATATGCACTTAATAGGCTACAGTTCTTGAGACAGTCAACACATATTAATGATCCTTGGTTGGTTGGCCTGAGCTGTCTGTCCCTTGCCTTAGACTTGTCCTAGGATCAGAGCCCTAATAGCAGTTGAGAAGTCTCTTATTTTTAAGATTATATAAAACCACACATATACACATACACACACATATAGATATATACATATATATACATAGAAAAACTGAGACAGAAACAGAGTTGACAGTATATGATTTTATGCATATAGATATAGAAATATAACTACACATTCATTCATTGGTTTATCCATTCATTTGTTCATTTATCTACTTGTTTATGTATTTATATGTATGTTTATCTACTTAATTTGTTAGTTTATGGTGCAGAAAGGAAGAGATTGGGAGCTAACAATTATGGCCAGTGGTGGAAAGAAGCAGAGCGGGATTGGGAGACAGGAGGAAACCATATTTGATTCCATGGTATTTGAAACATTCATCTCCATTTGCTCTCATGTTGAGGGTGGGATATTTTATGCCTCCACACTTTCATTTTAGTTGTTCATAAAAGCCTGTGGATGGTTACATCTGTACTATGGAGTTCTGCATATCCTATTTTAGAGGTCACTGGAATAGAGAAAACTACTGAGTTCTCTGCCAGCTTTATATCCATGACTAAGACCAGATGGACAGCCCTTTTCAATTTTAAATCTATCCAAATCATGGAAATTAAATTTGGGTTCATTAACTTAAGTTGCCTTGAGAATAAATGACAATTAAATTCTTTAGAAATATTTATATGCAATCAATTGATCTACTACATTCTTTTCCATTTAATCAGATAGATCCCCCAAGGGTTTCTACATGGCCACATTATGTGAACTTTCAAAATAAGAGAATGTCAGAGGCAGAAGGGACCATGAAAGGCATTTATTTAGTGCAATCTTTCATTTTACAGATAAGGAGACTGAAGGAATGTTGGATTGAGCAAGATACCAAAAAGATAAGAAGGGGATGATATCCTTCTGGTTAGTTTGTACCTTTAAATATTCCATAATTCAGGCTATATAAATTCAAATGGGCCTTAATTATTGCTGTTAAAAATAAATTCCAGGGACAAGCTATTGTTGTTAATCAATTATGTCCTACTCTTCATGCCCTAGTTTGGAATTTTCTTGATGAAGATATTGGTTTGGTTTGTCATTTCCTTTTCCAGCTCATTTTATAGATGGGGAAATGGGCATACTGAGATAAATGACTTGCCCAGAGTCACACAACTAGGAAGTATATGAAGCTGGATTTGCATTCAAGTCTTCCTGACTCCAGGCCCAGCGCAATGAATTGTACCATCTAGCTGCTTTAGATATGATCGGGAAGTTCTTAACCTTTTTTGTGTCATGGACTCCTTTGGCATTTTGGTGAAGATTTTGGGTACAACTCTTCTCAGAATAATTTTATTTTACTGCATGTCAGAAAATACATAGTATTAAAAAGGAAACAATATATACTGGAATCGTTATAAAAATTAATGGACATCGGGTTAAGAAATCTGGACTGGAGGGTCTCTCAATTACCTTTGAGCTCTATTTCTCTTTCTTAGTCTTCTTTACCATGTACCAATTGCCTTTTTACCTTAGAATAATATTCCTCTGATGAGCTAACCCCAGGGTGAGGATAACCAGTGGGTCTCAAGCCTGTTAGCGAGTTATGAAGTGTTTTAAGTATTAAGCTCAGTATTAGTGAGCCTTACGAGGCGAGATCTAACTAACATGCTGAATATAGAATCAAGAGTCTTAGGCTGGAAAGATGAATCTAATCAGATGATTGGTTTTGCTATTGTTTATTTCAATTTTTGATTTAAACCTGTGATTTTCTTGATGTAGGGAAACTCCCAAAGTATGAATTACCCAATGAAAGCTGACTACTCATTGGCAACTTATAGTGTCACAGAGTTGCCTAGGGCACTGAAAATTTACCAACACCATCAAAGGAAGGATTTTAACCCATATCTTTCTGACACAAAACTAGGCTTTTATCTGCTAAGACATGCCTCCTCTCTAAAAGAAATGTAAAAAGGATAATCATGAACTTCTATATTTGGTTTCAAAATGATTTCAGGATGATAGAGACATGGCTGTCAGTATTTTGTATGGAGAGAAACAGCAATAAGTTGGTATGGAAAACAATTTGAAGGACTTAGTGAACTGTAGACTCAAAATGAATCAACAGTATATCATGCACTAGGAGTTGTATGATGCTGGGCAAGTCACTTAAACACTTTTTCCTTAAAAAAAAACCAATAAGCAAGCAAGCAAACAGACATAACAGTACATCATGGCAACCAAAAAAGTTAATATCTGAAACTGTATTAAGAAAAACATAGAGTTCAGGATAGGGCCTAGTTCCACTGCCTTGGTTGGAGCACATTCAACTCTGAACACTGCATTTTAGAAATGATATTCATAAAATGGAATGTGAGGTATTCAGAGAAAAGCAACCAGAAAGATGATAGGATAGGAAACCAAACCATCCAAAAATTGATCAAAGGAACTGGAGAGATGCAGGCTGGAGAAGAAACATTTTAAGGGATTGTGAAAGCAGTTTTCATGTACTGTAATAACTGACATGGCAGAGGAATTAGAATTATGCTGTTTTGCTCCAGAAGGCAATATAAGAGCAGTGGGTGGACATTAGAGAAACAAAATTCCCTTGGATATAAAAAAATTACTAATAATTAGAACTATCAAAAAGTTAAAATGGGTTTCTTGGCAATTAATATGTTCCCCCTCGCTGAAAGTCTTAAATTGGAGTATAAATGACTACTCATTAGTAATGTTAGGTATAGGATGGAAATAATGACTTATGATGTTCTTGTCAGATGTAAGATCCTGTGGGTCTGTAGAATGGAAAGTCAATGTTCCTTCCAGTTAGAACAAATCAAGATAGAGCATCCAATCTGGTCTATTCAGGCAGATAGGGCAACTTATAGTTCAAATTGGTTAATAAGTTTTGAATTCTGACACAGGAAACTGGTTTTGCTTTCTTAACATTGATTGGGCATCAGCCTGCCATGTGGAAAGGATGCTGGCTTTAACGCAGGAGGACCTAGATTTATTTTGGTTCGGTCACATTCAATCTGTGTGACTTTGGGAGAGCCATTTTCCCTCGGTTCTTCAGTTTTCTTATTTGCAAAATGAAGGGATTAGAATCAATGACCTCTGAACTGTACACATTTATAATATGTGAAATATGTAATGCACTGGACACTTTGTTCTGAGATTTGAGAAATCTCATTTTTAATCCTAATTGCTGTGTGACTTTGAGCAAGTGCCTTAACTCCTCTGGTCTTCTCTTCGGCTATAAATTAGAGATAATAAGGCCAATTATTTCTGTCAAACAGACCCATTGTGAGATTTCAATGTGAAAATAGATGCACAATCTATTTGAAAAGTCAGAAGTGATGCCCAAACATAATATAAATCCATGTTTATTTTCCACAGCATGGCTTGATGATCCCTAAATTAAAATGTTCCTGAGAGATTTCCCCATGCCCAAAAGCAATGAAGCACCCTAACATTGGGCCACCTAATGTTACACATTAATGTTATACAGTGTAACAAGAAGACTAAGAAGAAATAAGTTTTATTCTTGACTTTTCTGACTTCTAGATTCCTCAATCTGTCAAAAAGGAAAAATAAGCCTTATACTCAAAGGGTAATTGTGAAGAAGAAACAAGATTTGCATGAGAGTACATTTTAAATTATAAAAATCTATATAAGATATCATCATTATAATTGTCCAAAACTATACTTTTATCATTTCACTGAGATATTGATATGGAAACTGTCCATATCTACATGCACTTAGCAATTGTATGACCCTAGGGCAAATCTACAACTTATCTAAGTATGTAGTCTTAAAGAGTTCCGTGGATTACTGAGAGGTTCCATATCTATTTTGTAATATTTATGCATAGAATTTCACTTGACCTTATCATCTCTTCACTATCATTCTATATATTTTTTTCCTTTCTCAGCCAAATTCCTTGGAAAAGCCACCCACACTTTCCTTCTTGCTTCTACTTCCTCTCCTCCTACTCACTGCTCAATCCTTTGCAATCTGGCTTCTGACCTCATCATTCAATTGAAACCACTTTTTCTAAAGTCACCAATGATCTCTTTAATTGCCACATCTAATGGCTTGTTCTCAAACTACATCCTGTTGGACTTCTCTGTTTCATTTGGCAATGTTTACTATCCTCTCCTTTTGGATCCTGTCTTCTCTTTGGGTTTTTATAACGAATCTCTCCTCGTTCTCCTTCTAACTGTCTAGTTATTCCTCAGTGCTCTTTGCTGGCTCATCATCTATATTCTACTTACTAACTGTAGATATGATCCCAGACTCTGTAATAATAACTTTAAAAAACCCTTCTTTTCTATATGCTCTCTTGGTGACTTCGTTAGCTCCATGGGTTTAGATATCAGCTTTATGCAAAAAACACAGATCTATGTGTCCAGTAAGAATCTCTTAGTATGGAAACTCTCTCCAGCAATACAAATCTTCAACTATGGTAAGGGTATCTGAACTCCATGTTTGCATCAACCAATCATCAAGCATTTATTAAATACTTATACTGTGCTAAGCACTGAGGATACGAAGCAAAAGAATACACAGTTCCAGTCCTCCAAGTTCATATCTCAATGGGACAATCACTGTAAGTACACATATGTATGTATGTATATATGTACACATACATCCATTTATAGGTACATGCAGATATACACAGAAAAGATAGAAGAGAATTCTAAAAGGAAAGCACATCTGTCTGTTAGTTATTTCATATTGAACATCCCAGGAACATTGCAAATTCAACATGCGCAAAATTGAATTTTTTTCCAAGCCCATTCTTCTTCCAAACTTCCATAATTCCATTGGGGCACCACTATTCTTATTTTCCAGGTTCCCAACTTCCATGTTGTCCTCTACTCCTCATTATCCTTCACCTGATTTGGACATCAGTTATTAAACCTTGCTATTTCTACTTTTATAACATCTTTTGCATCTGACTCTTTCTCTAGATTAAGTAAATTAACACAGAGTTATCCCCTCAGCTCACACACTCATCACCTTCCATGTAGATTACTGTGGTTGGTTCCAAATCAGTCTCCTTGCCTCAAGCCTCTCCCTACTTTAAATTGTATTCTTTTTACATCTGTTAAAGTGATTTTTTAAGTGTAGATCTGACCATATCTGCTCTTTACTCCCCAAACTCCAGTGTTTCCCTGTTGGCTCTAGGATAAAATATCAACTCCATTGTTTAATGCTCTTCACAACCTGATCTCAGTACACTTTTCCACCTTTATTATACAGTATTCTCCTTTCTATACTCTACAGTTTTCCCCTAAAAAAAACTGGCCTTCTTTCTGTTTTCATGTATAGCATTCCATTTACTATCTTGTTTGCATTGATCAACATCCATTCTTGGAATGTCTTTGCTTCTCCTTCCCCATCTCATAGAATTCCTCCCTTCAAGACAGTTTGTTTTTCCTAATTCTTTTTTTCCATCAAATGAAAGCACCATCTCTACAGTTATACATATTGAATTTAGACATACTTCTTCAGAAACACCTGGAAAGACTTACCTGAACAGATGAAGAGTAAAGTGAGCAGAATCAGGAGGACATTGTACACAGAGACTGGATTTGAACTCAGGCCTTTTTGACTCTAGGCCTAGTGCTCTATCCATTGAGTGACTTTCTATCCTCTAGGTGCCCCAACTGCTAGAGCATCTGCCCTAGACTCTATACATGTTTACATATCTTTCCCAGAGTCCCACAGTAAGTGTCAAAGACTATACTTGAACTTCTCTTCTTGATTCTGAGGACAACCCTCCATTCACTAGGACATAAGCCTCTCTAAGAAATCATTCTAATATTCAAATACATGTGATTTTGTCAGCACAAGGAGCTACTGATGTGGACCAATAAAGATTATAATATGTTTATGCCTTAGAAAGTAAATCCCAAGAATTTTGCCTTATAGGGACACCAAGAAGTGTCAGATTTGGTATTTTAAGCCAGATTTTTCTGATGTCAAGCTTAGCACTCTATTCCTTGTAGCATACTGTCCTTATTACTTATACTACTTAAAATATCATCCTCTATTGTTTCATTTGTATTGCATATCATATCAAATGCAAATAATATCTGATGTGAATCCAATAATAAGGATAGAAAGCATAGTACTTTCAATGCTAAGAAAATCTCTTTTATTGTGATTAAATCCATTCCTGATGGTCCATAAGCCCAGGATATGGGTAGGAAAAAGAATATTGCCTCTTTTCCCCCAACCCACCTGCCTATGCTTTTTTCTCCCTGTGCCCTTTCAGTAAGTGCAGTTGTATGCAGAGGATCCTTGCCCCTCCCAAAGAACCTTGCCTTGCCTGGCATTGAAAGGCTCTGTGGCCCTGGATTGCTATGATGTAAATGAGAGAACAGGGCTCAGTGGGCTTAGCAGCTGGGAGGGAGATTGACAGCTTTGGGGAGCCCAGCTGGTAGTGTCAGGTTAGTGGGTCTCTTGTCGCCACATTAATCAGCTCTCTTAGTGCCACTAATACCAATTTGTAAGCAGACTGCCAGGATCAGACAGGCCAGCTGTCAGGCAACCACGGGCAGCTTACTGCAGGGTTTGATTTTATGGCTTAGGATTGGAATTATAATTCAATTAGCAAATTTAACTATTCTGAGCTGCTGTGGAGAGTTAGTCCAAAGTGTCAGGTACCCTCAGATGAGGACCTGGACTTTGGTTCCTCCTCTCAGGAACATCAATGAGCTGGGTGATAACATATGTAAGTTCTAGTTTTAGCTCAGTGATGAACTCACTATGTGACCTCATATATATTATTTTACAACTTAACAAATTGTATTTCTAGTCCTATTGTATGATAAGGTGGGAAAAAATGAGATCTAGGGACTCTTCCAACGCTAACATTTTGTTCTATTTTGGTGAAAAGCATACTGGTTTTGGAGTCGGGGATCTGAGTTTGATTCCTAGAGCTTCTTTCTGTCTTCATATTATTATTCAAGTCATTTTAATTTCTCTAGTTCACCTCAGCTCCTGGCCTATACCAAAATGAAGTGAGATTAAATGGCTCCTCGCTCTCAATTTATAGTTTTATTTACATTCTGACATTCTATGATTGTTTTTATGTTTAGTGTGGAAGACTTCAGATATATTTGAGCAAGGCAAGGGACAGAGGCATATTTTTCCTAGCGTATTTCCTCTGGCCCTTCACCAATGAACCACTTTGATACCTCATTGTGGCACAGAGGTCACTCTAGATTCTCAAAGATTGTGCCATAGGCTTATGAATTAGAACAGGTTCTACCAAGTCAGACAGATTTTGTGGGAGGCACAAGTTGATGCTATGGACAGGTATCTGCTGTCCAAAGCCAAGTTTCACTAACTGCCGAGCCTTGTCCCTGGAAGGTTGGCTATCTGCTGATGGCCTTTTGGGACTAGAGCAACTCATGAAGCTACTGACAATGAAATTTAGGAATAGCATACTTTTCACTGGAATTAGCTCTTATATTGGACAAATCATAGGTCCTTGAAATATTGATATATAAATTCTAGTTCAAGAAACATTCATTAAATGCCTACTATGTCCCAGGTTGCTTGACATAATGGATAGACAGATAGCATCAAAATCAGGAACACCTAGATTAAAATGCCACCTCCGACATATTGGCTGTGTGACTCTAGGAAAGTCATTTAATTTCTAATAGCTCCAGGAAATTCTCTAAAATTAAAAGTTGCAGAGAAGATGCTGGTCTACCTTGGTAAAAAAAAAAGGAACTTCCTCATTCACCAGCTTCCTATACTATTGTAATCACATTGAAATATTGTAATTCTCCCAATTTATTAGATATTGTACTAGAAGCAGACAAAACAGCAGAAATAGAAGACAAAATGAAAGTCCTTACCCTCAAGAAAGTTACATTCCCTGACTGAGAATTAACATGCATATATAAATGTTAATATATTCAAAGTATTCATCTAACTATATAATAAATGCTTTGAGACTGAGGTGAAGTATGAATTGCAGCATCCCAGAGCTCAGGAAAGAATCTCAGTGATCATCTATTCTTTCTTAACCAAATCTGAACAAGATCTGACTTTTTATGTCTTATTTGAAAAATAATGTTTCAGTCTGTGTTTGATGTCCTCCCATTATGGGAGATCAATTGCCCAAAGGAATCCTCTTTATTTTTATTTAGCTTTAATTTTTAGGATATTTTCTTTATATTGAAGAGAAATTTATTTCTTTATAACTTCTTCCCATTGCTCCTGGAGCCAAAAGATAAAATCCACTCCTTTCCCCACCATGGGAGGCCTTCTTTCCTGTTCTTTCTAAGTCTTCTCTTCTTCAGACTAAACATCTCTACTTCCTTCAATAATTTTCAGTCAGTCAATCTGTTGGCCAACTAGCATTTATTAAATACCTACCATATGTTGGACACTATGCTGAGCTCTATATACATCAATTTTCATACCTCTCAACATTCTGATCACCTTCCTTTGAAAATGCTCTGGGTTATTAATATCAATTTTGAGATCATCAGATCATGAAAGCTGAAACTGACCTTAGAGGTTAATCTAATGCTTTATTTTACCAATGAGAAAAGAATCCCAAGGAAGTGAAATCACCTATGAGACATCATCATATTGTGAATTTGTGTGCAGAGCTGGAGAGGTTGAAAGAGTGGCCTTAAGTCATGTAATAAGTAGCAGTTGAACAGTAACTCACTGGACTTTGTTCCTTTCTCCTTCTTGGGTTATTTTCCTACAAAAGAAACTAAGAATGTAAGCTACTCAGGGACAGGAACTGGCCTTTGTAATCAGGGGTGATGGTCTTAGATTTAAAAAGAAACCCACTGAACTTTGCCCCCTTACACTTCTTAGGTTATCTTCCTTCATAAGAATATAGGTTCCTAGGGGGCAGGAACTGGCTATGTAATGAGGAATGGAGTTTCACATTTGGTAGATTTGGTAACATCCATTAATTAGGAGTCAGGGGAGAGTCTTGCACTTCAGGATAGAAAATAAAACACTGCCTTTGCAGTTTCAAAAACATATCTACAGGAATTAGAGTAGGTAATGAGAAAACCAAATTATCACTATTTGCAAATGATATGATGATATACTTACAGAATCCTAGAAAATCAACTAAAAATATTAGAAATAATCCACAACTTTAGCAGGATACAAAATAAAAGCATTTTTATACATCACTAACAAAATCCAACAGCAAGAGATACAAAGAGTCATTCCAATTAAAATAACTATCAATAGTATAAAATATTTGGGAATCTAACTGCCAAGGGAAAGTCAGGAACTATATGAACACAACTACAAAACATTTTCCACACGAATAAAGTCAAACCTAAACAATGGAAAAATATCAAGTGCTCTTGGATAGGTTAAGCAGATATTAAAAAAATGGCAATACTACCTAAACTAATCTATTTATTTAGTACTATACCAATAAAACTACCAAGAAACTATTTTACTAACCTAGAAAAAATTCATCTGGAAGAACAAATGGTCAAGAATTTTAAGGGAATTAATGAAAAAAAAAGCAAATGAAGGTGGACTAGTTATACCACATCTTTAAAATTATATTATAAAGCAGCAGTCATCAAAACCATTTGGTACTGGCTAAGAAATAGATTAGTTGATCAGTGGAATAGGTTAGGTTCATAGAACAAAATAGTCAATGACTATCACAATTTAATGTTTGACAAACCCAAAGACCCCAGCTTTTGGGATAAGAATTCACTATTTGACAAAAACTGCTGGGAAAACTGGAAATTAGTATGGCAGAAATTAGGCATTGACCCACACATAACAATGTATACCAAGATAAGGTCTAAATGGGTTCATGATCTAGACATAAAGAATGATATTATAAACGAATTAGAAGAACATAGGATAGTTTACCTCACAGATCTGTGGGGGAGGAAGAAATTTGTGACCAAAGAAAAACTAGAGATCATTATTGATTACAAAATAGATAATTTTGATTGTATTAAGTTAAAAAGTTTTTGTACAAACAAAACTAATGCAGATAATATTAGAAAACAAGCAATAAACTGGGAAAACAATTTTGCATTCAAAGCTTCTGATAAAGGCTTCATTTCTAAAATGTATAGAGAATTAACTCAAATTTATAAGAATTCAAGCCATTCTCCAATTGATAAATGGTCAAAAGATATGAGCAGATGATTTTTAAATGAAGAAATTGAAACTATTTCTAGTCATATGAAAAAGTGCTCCAAATCACTATTGATCAGAGAAATGCAAATTTTTTCCCTTTTTTTTATTATAGCTTTTTATTTACAAGATATATGCATGGATAATTTTTCAGCATTGACAACTGCAAAACCTTTTGTTCCAATTTTTCCTCTCTTTCCCTCCATCCTCTCCCCAAATGGCAGGTAGACCAATACATGTTAAATATATTAAAGTGTATGTTAAATACAACATATGTATACATATTCATATAGTTGTTTTCTGCACAAGAAGAATTGGACTTTGAAATAATGGATAATTAACCTGTGAAGGAAATGAAAAATGCAAGTGGGCAAAAATAGAGGGATTGGGAATTCTATGTAGTAGTTCATACTCATTTCCCAGAGTTCTTTCACTAGGTATAGTTGGTTCTATTCATTATTAAACAAATGGAACTGATTTGGTTCATCTCATTGTTGAAGAGAGCCACGGCCATCAGAATTGATCATCATATAGTTTTGTTGTTGAAGTATATAATGATCTCCTGCTCCTGTTCATTTCACTCAGCATCAGTTCATGTAAGTCTCTCCAGGCCTTTCTGAAATCATCCTACTGGTCATTTCTTACAGAATAATAATATTCCATTACATTCATATACCACAATTTATTCAACCATTCTCCAATTGATGAACATCCACTTAGTTTCCAGTTTCTGGCCACTACAAACAGGGCTGCCACAAACATTCTTGCACATACAAGTCTCTTTCCCTTCTTTAAGATCTCTATGGGATAGAAGCCCAGTAGTAACACTGCTGGATCAAAGGATATGCACATTTTGATAACTTTTTGAGCATAGTTCCAAATTGCGCTCCAGAAAGGCTGGATGTATTCACAATTCCACCAACAATGTATCAGTGTCCCAGTTTTCCCACATCTCTTCCAACATTTGGCTTTATCTTTTCCTGTGTAGTGGTATCTCAGAGTTGTCTTAATTTGCATTTCTCTGATTAATAATGATTTGGCGCATCTTTTCATATGGCTAGAAAAGTTTCAATTTCTTCATCTGAAAATTGTCTGTTCATATCCTTTGTCCATTTATCAATTGGAGAATAGCTTGATTTCTTATAAATTAGAGTTAATTATATATTTTGGAAGTGAGATCTTTATCAGAACCTTTGACTGTAAAAATGTTTTCTCAGTTTATTGCTTCCCTTCTAATCTTGTCTGCATTAGTTTTGTTTGTACAAAAGCTTTTCAATTTGATATAATCAAAATTTTTTTATTTTGTAGTCAGTAATGATCTCTAGTTCTTTGGTCACAAATTCCTTCCTCCTCCATAGGTCTGAGAGGTAAACTATCCTATGTTCTTCTAATTTATTTATAATCTCATTCTTTATGAACCCATTTTGACCTTATCTTGGTATACATTGTTATGTGTGGGTCAATGCCTAGTTTCTGCCATACTAATTTCCAGTTTTCCCAGCAGTTTTTGTCAAACAGTGAATTCTTATCCCAAAAGCTAGGGTCTTTGGGTTTGTCAAACAGTAGATTATTAAAGTTATTGACTATTTTGTCCTTCGAACATAATCTATTCCACTGATCAACTAGTCTATTTCTTCGCCAATACCAAATGCTTTTGGTAACCACTGCTTTATAATATAGTTTTAGATCTAGTACAGCTAGGCCACCTTCCTTTGATTTTTTTCATTAGTTCCCTTGAAAGTCTTGACTTTTTGTTCTTCCAGGTGAATTTTGTTATTTTTCTAGATCATTAAAATAGTTTTTTGGAGTTTGATTGGTACAGCACTAAATAAATAGATTAGTTTAGGTAGTATTGTCATCTTTATTATATTTGCTGGCCCTATCCAAGAACACTTAATATTTTTCCATTTGGTTAGATCTGACTTTATTTGTGTAGAAAGTGTTTTGTAGTTTTGCTCATATAGTTCTGATTTTCCCTTGGCAGATAGATTGCCAAATATTTTATACTATCGGTAGTTACTTTAAATGGAATTTCTTTTTGTAACTCTAACTGTTGGATTTTGTTAGTGATGTATAAGAATGCTGATGACTTAAGTGGGTTTATTTTGTATCCCGAAACTTTGCTAAAGGTGTGGATTATTTCTACTAGCTTTTCAGTAGAATCTCTGGGGTTCTCTAACTATACCATCATATTATCAGCAAAAATTTGGTTTCCTCTTTGCCTACTGTAATTCCTTTAATCTCTTTCTCAACTCTTATTGCCAAAGCTAGCATTTCTAATACAATATTGAATAGTAATGATGATAGTGGGCAACCTTGTTGCACTCCTGATCTTATTAGGAATGGTTTCAGTTTATCCCCATTACATATGATGCTTACTGATGGTTTTAAATAGATGCTACTGAATATTTTAAGGAAAAATTAATTTATTCCTATACTCTCAAGTGTTTTTTTAAATAGGAATGGATGTTGGATTTTATCAAATGCTTTTTCTGCATCTATTGAGATGATTATATGGTTTTTGTTAATTTGGTTATTGATATAGTCAATTATGCTAATAGTTTTCCTAATAAGCCAGTCCTGCATTCCTGGTATAAATCCTAATTGGTCATGGTATATTATCCTGAGAAATGCAAATTAAGACAACTCTGAGATACCATTCCACACCTTTCAGATTGGCTAAGATGACAGGAAAAGATAATGACAAATGTTTGAGGGGATGTGGGAAAACTGGGACACTGATACATTGTTGATGGAACTGGAAATGGATCCAACCATTCTGGAGAACAATTTGGAACTAATAGGCTCAAAAAGTTATCAAACTGTGCATACCCTTTGACATAGCAGTGTTTCTATTGTGATTATATCCCAAAGAGATATAAAAGGAGGGAAAGGGACCCACATGTGGAAAAATGTTTATGGCAGCCCTAATCACAGTGGCAAGAAACTGGAAACTGAATGGATGCCCATAATTTGGAGAATGGCTAAATAAGTTATGGTATATGAATATTATGGGAATATTATTGTTCCATAAGAAACAGCCAGCAGGATGATATCAGAGAAGCCTGCAGAGACTTCTACGAACTGATGCTAAGTGAAATGAGCAGAACCAGGAGATCATTATACATGGCAACAAAATTATATGATGATCAATTCTGATGGTCATGGCTCTCTTTAATGATGAGATGATTCAAACCAATTCTAATTGTTCAGCAATGAAAAGAGCCATCTACACCCAGAGAGAGGACCATGGGAACTGAGTGTGGACCACAACATAGTATTCTCACTCTTTCTGTTGTTGTTTGCTTGCATTTTGTTTTCTTTCTCAGTTTTTTCTTCCTTCTTGACCTGATTTTTGTGCAAGATAATTGTATAAATATGTATACATATATTGGATTTAACATATATTTTAACATATTTAACATGTATTCGACTACCTGCCATGTAGGGGAGTAAGGAAGGGTTGGGGGGGAAGGAGAGGATAATTTGAAACAGAAGGCTTTGCAAAGGTCAATGTTGAAAAATTACCCAAACACATGTTTTGTAAATAAAAAGCTTTAAAAATAAAAATTAAAAAACATATATACTAACCTAGGCACCCATTCATGCAAGAATGTAAAATAAAATCTTTTTTGCATTCATCAGTGAGTTAGTGAAGTTCTTGGTAAGGTATTTTGTTTCTTACAACTTGATTTATAATAAAGCCTTCTACAGAAAATAACTCTGAATCTATAGAACCTCCCATCATTCCCCACTCTTGACAAGGTCATAGATAGAGGTGATTGATTTTTTGCTCCTCAGTTCCAAATATCTTGGGAGTAGTGGACTTGATGTGAGCTTTTTCTCAGGCAGATCTATGTCATTAACAAGCCATTCATTCCCAGAAACTGCAGTGCTTTATGGGAATCTCTGCTTCTCACTGTTCTCCTAGAATCCCTAGTTAGAACTCCAGATTCATTTTTCCATGGAAACAATGTTACAGTGTTTAGTCAAAATAGTACTATTAGTAGTTCATTGCTTATATAGGTTTTTCTTGGCTGTCCTGGGAATCTAATTACCATGTATAAAATTGTTTCTATCGTAGAATGTGTTCCAAGTTGCAAACAGTTGCCTTACAAAGGAACTATTAGAACGCAACTCATTCATAAAAAAAAAAAAAAAAATTGGTGAATGTCAGTATCACAATTGGTCCTAGTGGAATGATCCTGCCATCAGCTTGCAGGGCTCCTGGAATCCTCCTCTTATGACTCTTTCCTGCCAACTACTCAAATAAAACTTTTGTTCTATCCTATGCCCCTTCCTCAGAGTTATTTCCTAGCCTACCAATGGATTAGATTTATCCATTGCTTCCCAATAAGGCTTAGTCTGAAGCTAAGAACAACTTAAATGACCTGTTTTCAGTAGTACAGTTAATAAGTGGAGAGAAGCTGCAAACACATATCTTGTGGTTTAATAATGAGAGTACTGTCTCTGGAGGTAGAGGACCTGGATTCGAATTCCACTGCTGATACTTACTATCTGCTGGGAATTGGGAAAGTGAATTAATCTCCTTTTTCATATGTAAAATAAGCAGGTTGGACTATTTAGCTTTTGAAGTCTCTTCTAGTTCTAGATGTAGGAGTCTATAAATAGCTTCATAACTCCAAAAATCAATACTTTCTTCACTGTGCCATACTGCTTCTATTATTATCACTGTTGTTATATTTTAGTTATCTGAAAATTAGTAATTTCTAATTGCCATGTAAGGTAAGTCTCTGGACAAGGAAGATTTCCAGTCCAGTTATTAAATTAAATCAAAATTTTTTTCACATTCAATTGGTTTTTTGATAACATAAATTCTAAAATTATTAGTTATCAAAGGGATACTTTAAGTATTTTACCTTATCAGATCCTTCCCACTTACAGTTCCAAAATTTCAGATTCTGACAAAATAGTAGGCAGAATATTGATCCTGCAAGGACTTATGCACCTTTTCCAACTAGATGCTAAGATCCTTCTATGCATCGTAGAACCCTTGTTCCACTCTGACTCTTAAACCCTTTTCTTCCTTCTCCACACTCAGGGACCACACAAGCACACATAGAATAGTTTTTTACATCATTTAGTTGAGTCCCTAGAGGTTCCCAAATCTAATCTTTTCAGTAAGATAGTGAAACACAAACCTTTGTTCTCTGCCATACTACTGTGTCCACCTAGGCACTGCCATCTGACCTAACAATGCATTCTAAAAGTCACTGGTCTTTTCCATCAACCCTATAACTTTATGTTGTCTCCACTAATTAAAGTATAGGCCCCCCAAAGGCAGGAAGTTGTCTTATTTTTCTGTTTATATTCCTAAAACTTAGTTTGACACAGAAAAAGTTCTCAGAAATTTTTTTATTCATTCATTCAGTCAATCACTTAATCATATAGATGGTATGAGAATAAGAATTAAGAAGCAGAACACAAAGGTAAATAACACTCAGAGGGCAGATTAGGAGCACCAAGGAAGAATTTAGTCAAGATCACAATTTTGTTGAGGGTTGATCTATAGTAGTAGTGGTGAGAAGGAAAAGTCCAAAATGGAACTCATCTTTCCTCTTTAAACCTATCCTGATTTCTAACTCTTTTTAAAAATTACTTTTATTTCATTAAATACTTCCCAATTACATGTAAAAAATTTTTTTAACATTCATTTTTTTAAAATCTTGAGTTCCAAATTATCTCCATTCCTATCACCCCTCCCTTCTCTTTGAGAAGACAATTTGATATTGAATATACACATGAAGAAATTCAAAATATTTCATATTAGTTATGTTGCAAAAGAAAATGGACAAAAAACCCAATAAAAATAAAGTAAAAGAATGGTGTTCTTTATTTTGCATTCAGAGCTCATTTAATTTTTCTCTGGAAGTGGATGACATTTTTATTATGAGTGTTTTGGAACTGTCTTGGGTCACTGTCTTGATTGGAGTCTTCTACATTTGATCATCCTTACAGTGTTAATGTTACTCTGTACAATGTTCTCCTGATTCTGCTCATTTCACTTTGCATGTCTTCTCAGGTTTGTGTTTTGAAAAGCAACCTGTTCATTATTTTTCTTTCATTTTTTTCTTTTTAAGTAGTATTAACTTTAAGTAGTAAATAACTTTCCCAGTTACATGTTTGTTGTGATATGGGAGGCTGCTGGAGGTCTAACTCAGATCTGTAGAATGAATTTCTTCATGTGAGAGGATGATAATGATAAAAGAAGACTAAGAGGCAGCTGCTGTTCTCTGATCTCTCTACTGAGAGGCAGTTGCGTTATCTGACCTCTCTCCTCTTCTCTCTGCCTCCAATTTATTTCATTCCCAGTCCAGAAGCAATACTTGTGTCAGTAAAGGTTGCTTTGCACTTCCTTCAGATGTTATGATTCACAGCTGTGAAAGCTCTTGGAGAATTGATCTGCCCCTTCACCTAGGCATGATCCTTAATAATTCCCTGTTTTTTTTGTTTTTGTTTTTGTTTTTGTTTTGTTTTGTTTTTTGTTTTTGTTTCTTTTGTTTTGTTTTAGATGCAATTCTCTCCCTCCCCCCAACATGGTCAGTAAGTTTGTGCATTTGCTGTTATCTGAGTACGCACCCTGAGGAATGCAAGCAGCATTATCACTTCTAGATGGCTGTAGGGTGAAATACTATAGCAGGTGTTGATCTTGTGAGATGTCATGGAGGCAAACTTTCAGACAGAGAAGAGGACTATTGTCAGAATAGGCATTTAAGTCTGTCATCAGTCTCCTGACTCAGCTCTTTGATGTACTGGCCCATTTAATTACCCCAACTAAAAAAGTCTTACTGGGTGTCTTCTTCCTTTCCTTCCCCATGGGTTACCAAAGGAACTGTGGGATGATCCTACTCATGAACAACTCTTGGGTCCTGCTGCTTCTTATGTCCCACATTTGAGCACCACACATTATGACAATTCTTAGCATTCATTTTTTTAAAAAAAAATAACAATAGCTTTTCATTTTTAAAAATACATGCAAAAATAGTTTTCAACATTCATTCTTGCAAAATCTCATTTTTAAAATTTTTCTCCCTCCCTCCCCACTTCTCTCTCTCCTCTGGACAGCAAGTAATCCAATATAGGTTAAACATGCACAATTCTTCTGAACATATTTTCACCTTTATCATGCTGCACAAAAAAATCAGATCAAAAGGGGAAAATGAGAAATAAAAAATAAACAAGCAAACAAATGAACAACAACAACAGCAAAAAAAAAAAAAAAAAAAAAAAGGTGAAAATACTATGCTGTGATCCACATTCAATCTCCATAGTCTTCTCTTTAGATACAGTTGACTTTTTCCATCACACGTCTGTTGGATCACCTCATTGTTGAAAAAAGCCAAATCTATTACAATTGACCATAACATAATCTTGTTGCTGTGTACAATGTTCTCTTGGTTCTGCTCACCTCACTTAGAATCAGTTCATATAAGTCTTTCCGGCTTTTTGGAAATCAGTTTTTAGCATTCATTTTTGCAAGATTTTGAATTCCAAAGTTTTCTCCCTCTCCTTTTCTGAAAATGTTAAGCAATTTGATGTAACTTATACATGGGCTATTGTATAAAACATATTTTTATATTAGCTACTCTTGTGAAAGAAGAAAAAGATCAAAAGAAAATATGAAAAAGCATAAAGTAAGTGAAAAGAAAATGCTTTGATTTGCATTCAGAGTACATCAGTTCTTTATAAGGATGTTTATCTGGAAAGTATTTTCCTTCATGACTCCTTTGTACTTGTCTTAGATCATTGTGTTGCTGAGAAGAGCTGAGTCAATCACAGTTGATCATCACACAATGTTGCTGACACTATATAGAATGTTTTTCTGGTTCTGCTCACTTTACTTTGCATAAGTTTACACAAGTCTTTTCAGGTTGTTTTGAAACCTGCCTGTTCTTCATTTGTGATTGCACAATTGTATTTTATTACATACTTATTCCACAGCTTATTCAGCTATTCTCCAATTGATGGACGTTTTCTCAATTTCCAATTCTGTGCCAACATACACACAAAAAGCTGCTATAAATAGTTTTGTGCAAATAGATCCTTTCCTCTTTTTTGATTTTTTCTGGATATAGTCCTAGTGGTGATATCATTCAATCAAAGGGTATGCATGGTTTTATAGCCCTTTGGGAATAGTTCCAAATTGCTCTCCAAAATGGTAGGATCAGGTTGCAACTTCATCAGCAATGCATCAGTGTCCCAATTTTTCCACACCCCCTCCAGAATTTGCCATTTTCCTTTTCTGCCATATTAGCCAATCTGATATCTTTGAAGTGATATCTGAGAGCTGTTTTAATTTTAATTTCCCTAATTAGTAGTGATCAGACTATTTTTTCACATGACTGTTGACAAACTTTGATTTCTTCTTTTGTTCATATCCTTTGACCATTTATCAATTGGGGAAGAATTATATTGTAATAAATTTGATTGAGTTCTCTATATATTCAAGAAATGAAGCTTTTTTCAGACAAACTTGCCATAAATAATTTCTCCTAGTTTTGTTTTCCTCTTAATTTTGGCTGCATTGGTTTTATTTGTGCAAAAGCTTTAAATTTCATGTACTCAAATTTTTTTCATGTACTCAAAGTTTTACATCCTATGATTTTCTTTCTGTCTTATTTGGTCAACATCTCTTCCCTACCCATAGATCTGGCAGGTATATTTTTTCATGCTCTTCTCATTTACTTATGATATCATCTTTTATGTCTTGGTATATGGTGTGAGATACTGGTATCTATTTTGACCTTATCTTGGTATATAGTGTGAGATATTGATCTATACTTAGTTTCTGTCCAACTGTTTCCCAGTTTTCTCGGCAATTTTTTGCCAAAAAGTGAGTTCTTACTCCAAAAGCTAGATCTTTTGGTTTGTTAAATGCTAGATTACTATGGCTATTTACTATTGTGTATCATATATTATTTCTAACTTCCTTATTTATTATAAACTTATTCTAACCTAAGTTTAAACTTTAGAATTGTCAACTCCTCATATTTTCTCAATCACCATGTCCAGTTACTTGCCCGATCTTGTCATGCTATCTCTTGCATTTCTCCCTTACTATACACTCACAAAGATACCTCTTTAGTTCAGGTCCTCATCACATTTCAACTGAACCATTTCAAAAGCCTCCTTATTGTTCTTTCTGCTTCTAATTCCTCTCTTTTTCTCTCTCTCCTCCACTCAGCAACCAAATGGATATTCCTCAAAGGCAGGCATTAACATGTCATTTCCCTGCTTGAAATGCTTAGATAGTTCTCTATTATCTCCAAGAAAAAATATACACTCCTCTTTTTAACCTTTAACGTTCTTGCCAGTTTGGCTCTATCATATTTTTCCAGCCTGATTTCATGTATTTCTCACATATTCTATATTCCTGTCAAACTGGCCTGTGTGTTGTTCCTCGTACAAGATGTCCCATCTCTTGTTTTGATGTCTTAACATAGATTTTCTCCCATACCTGGAATGATGACATTTCTCATTTTACTTCTTAAAATCACTAACTTGCTGCAAATCTTAGAAAAAACACTACCTTCTACACTAGGCCTTTCCTAATCTATCTCTCTCCCACCTACCATCTTGTTTGATTAAATGGCCTCTCTGAATGCTGGTGTTTCATGCCCTCAATTAATCCATATTAACTTTGTATTTATTATATAATTTGATTTGTAATGTATGTGTTGCTGCTCCTCTTTCCTACAGAATATTAGCCCCTTGAGGCCAGGGATGATTTCATTTGTGTCTTTTGTAAACTCAGTACTTAGCAGAATGCCTTGCACATTGTTGGTGTTTAATAAGTGTTTTTATTGAATTGAATCTGTCACAGAATCATGGGATGCAAAACACAAGAAATTGAGATTATTAAGTCCCACCATGTTCTGGGAACCAGACAGGCTTGACCAAAGTTACAAGTCAATGGGTTGGGCAAGAATATTTTGTCCAGATAGGCATTTCTAATACCCATAAATCACATCATATCAGCCAAGGTATCAAATACATGACCTGCTGGCCTGCATGTAGCCCACAATACTCCCAAAGTATATCCTGACATATTAAATGTGATTGGGAAATATTTGACAAAATAAGCAAAAATACATCAAAATGTAGATATATTACCCAGTCAATACATAATCCATTGAATTGTAAGCTTCTTGATGTGAGGAATTATCTTTTTCTCCTTTTGTTTTATACCCAGCACTTAGCAGAGTGCCTAGCAGCATAGCAGGCACTGAATTAATGTTTATTGAATACATTCATTGCACTTGCAGGAATCCTTATGTATGGTTGAGTGACCTCTGTTTCTGTTTGAGTTTAACACCAATGAAGTTGGCAACTGCTACCATTATCTATGCATAGGACCACCTTGAGTCATTGATGAATCTTCATGATAAATGAGGAAGAACCTCATCAATCAACAAACATGAATTGAGTGCCTACTATGTGCTATGTCCCAAGCTGCTGATATACATGACATGCTGAATTTTTCTTTTCATCCTTCATATCATGTATCATCTTAATGATTCAAAATCCTTCTACTCTAGTAAGAGCTTAACTTGTGCATACAATGTGGGATTCTTTTGGGGAAATATTCTCTACCTGAGGCAATCTGAATGGGGGGCATGAGTCCTTTGTGTCTGTTATAACTCAAATATTGATGAATGCTTTCTTTTGCATTTTCTACATCATAGAATTCCTCCGGGCCTCAGTTTCCTCATCTGTAAAACAAAGAGATTGGACTAAATAATCTCCAAGGTTACTTCTAGTTCTAAATTTTTGATCCTATGATTCCAGCTGAAGGTGACTTTAAAAGGTTATCTGAGGTCATCCTTGTCTCTAGAAAAAAATTACAACCATGCCATTCTGGTCAGATGACCATTTGACTAAATTTAGGCTGCATGTGTCACTAATTACCCACAGAGCTCACACAAGCTTAAAGAGATTTCCACAGCTTATGTCCTACATATCCTGCCAAAAATGCAATGCAGGTGTGCTCTGCTTTCAGGAATCTTGATATATAAAACACTAAATTAAAAACAAGTACTAGAGAAAACAAAGTAGAAAGAATGCTGGCCTTAAAGTCATGGGAACTGGGTTGGAATCTTAGTTTGGACTGTGTGACCCTAAACAAGTCACTTAACTTGTCTGGATTTCAAATTCTTCATTTCTAACATGGGGATAATAATACTTACCTTACTTATCTTATTTGATATAATTTGTTATGAAAAAAGCACTGCATGAACCTTAGGGTACCAAATAAATGTGAATTATTATTATTAGGAAGGAATCATTTGTATGTAAAAGATGTAAAGGATTTCCTTTACAAAAATGATCACCTCAAGTTTTCCTTAAAAAAAAAAAAAACTGTGCTGACAAATGTAAAATGTTAGTCTTCCAACAATTATATGTCTATATCTATGTATCCACTTAACTATAACTATCTCTATATATTTATCTGAGTGTGCACACACACATACACATACATATGTACATATATGTGCCTACACAGAGAAACACATATACAACACACACATAGAAACACATATTATACATATGCACATACATGCAATCTAGGTACACGGTACAAGTTTACAATACATTGCATCCATGTGTACATGTATGTATACATATGTAGGATGTGAACCTAATTGACATAACACAATTCATACACACACTATACCTGTGTGTATGCATGTGTGCACACACACACAAATATATTGATATACATGTGAAATACACATATCTATCTATATGAAATGTTTCAGGAAAACACTACTTAAGTGAGGTCAACCTATATCAAATATAGGCAAATATCATTACTAATATACAAAAATTTTTTATGTCAAGTTCTGTTCCATGTAAAATAAATACAACAACAGCTCTGTCTGGTAAGAGCCTGATTGATAGACCATAGTTATCCTGTATAAGGACATAGCAAAGAAGCAAATGACGTGTTGACTTGTTAAATCAAAACAATTGCTGAAGCTCTACTCCGGCTAAACCTCTAAAACCTGTCACTTGGTCTTTTCAGTTGATTTTTATTTAAATTTTTCAGACTCTTCCAAAATTTTTTAAAAAATATATAGCCACAGAAGGATTTCTGATTTCCCATTGTATGTGTGACTGACCTAACAAGTCCATCTGGAGAAAGGGGAGCCAAGAGGATTTTCTGGCTTAGTTTTCCATTTTGAAGTCTGGTGGGCTTCAGGGTCCATTGCAGGCACAAACTGAGACAGATGTCTTTGTGAAGCCGACAACTCCCAGGACCAATCCGGCAAATAGGGGAAGTAGGTGACAGCAGAGATGCTATGATTTAAGGAATTTTATGTATGCTCCTGCCACTAAATATCTCCCCACTGCCTGAAACAGTATCAATAGAATGACTTATATTAGAATCTTAGAAATGGGAGAGTTCTTAAAGTTAATAGACTCAGAATTATCCAGGATCGAAACAGATTTCAGAGACAATCTAGTTCAAGCCTCTGACTCATCTAGTTCAACTTAAAATCATGGGTAAAGATCGAAAATTATACTTTCCCAGTCCCTTTTTAAGCTGTCCTGCCACTCTATACATTGCTATTAACCTTGCTGTAACATGTGTGATTTAACTTACCATGAAATTAATATCTATATGACATGGAAAATGCAATTTTCTGGCATAAAATATGAAGTTATAAAAGGTAATATTAAAACATACATTCCCCTGCAATACAAGTGTTTGGTTACCTTGACTACCCTCTAGTCCCAGCTCTGAAAGGCACACTGTAATTTTTCAGAAAAGGGAAGTCATTTTCTCAAGGTCACAAAGGTAGAAAATGACAAAAATATCTGTACTCTTGCCCACCATGCCATAGCTTCCTAATCTCAGGTATATCATTCCCCTTTTTATTTTCTTGTTTTGTTTTTAGAAATAATCACAGTTAAGTGACTTGTCCAGGGCCACACAGTAAATGTCTGAAGCCAAATTTGAACTCAATTCCTCCTGACTCCATGGTTACTATTCTATCCATTGTGCTACCTAGCTGTCCCCATTTCCCCTTTTTAGAGTAAGAAATAGTAAGTAGTGTGGCTGAAAGGGAACTAAAAAGTCACCAAATCCAACATCTGCATTTTATAATTGAGCCTTGTATTAGTGATGTGGACAAAATTAAAGTTATGACTTATTCAGACTTAGAAGTATGATCTGAATCCATATCCTCTTACGCGAGAATGCCTGGCCTCCTATCCACTATACCACAATCTCATCTTTAGGATGAGAGAGCAACTTCTAAGGTCTCTTCCAGTTCTGACATTCTGTGTTTCTTTTTTCTTTTTTCTTTTTTTTTTTTTTTTTGTCTCTATCCCAAGCACCTAGTACAGGGCCACACATATAGTATATGCTTAATAAATACTTGTAGATTGACAGTTTGCATTTATCCAAAGCTTTGCAAAGAACTTTCCATCTCATTTGTTCCTCACAGTTCTGTGAAATGGGTGGCATTATTATCATTCTTTTGTAGAGGAAGAAAGCAAGGTTCAGAGAGGTCAGGAGGTTATACAGCTAGTAAGTGTGTGTGTGTGTGTGTGTGTGTGTGTGTGTGTGTGTGTGTGTGTGTGTGTGTATGTGTGTGTTGGGGTAGATGGGTAACCACAGATTTTCCTGACTCAATCTGTTCATTACTCCAAGCTGCCTCTCTCTAAGTGATTGTGCATGAAGGAGACTGAAGCCACTGTACACAACACAGTCCTTCCCAGGATAAGTAGAGCCTTGGGGGACACATCTTCTTGGGTTGCTAAGAAAGTGTCCTCAGGATTTTTGACAGACCATGAACTAGTAACCAAATGAACAGCATTTCCTAAACTTCAAGCACAAATCAGATTCCAATATTACATCTTAACTGAACTCAAGTTTTGTTTTATTTTCCCAGAAACAACATGAAGTTAAAGACAGAATCTTCTTCCATGAATATAGTTTCTAAAGTTATTGAACTAGAAGATTAAAATATGCTTTGACCTGAAACCAATTTTTCACTCTGTTTGAGCCCTTTGTTATTTGAATACTTAACAGGGAAAGAACAACAATTTTCATTGTAGCTTAATTTTTGGGATCATATTAGGAAGAGGGTGAATGTTCAGCAATCATGGTCTGTGTCCCTTCAAAATGTAGGACATGGACACCATGCAGAGTTTTATCGGACTCCAGAGAGTGGCCCACTTATAATTTTTGGAAGCAAAAGCAGGAAAATTTACAATAGCCAAGGTGATTCCAAAGGTCATGAAGTCCATCCCTCTTTGCCCCTCAGGCCACAGTCACCTACGCCATTCCCCCTGCTTCAACAGAGCTCCTGGGAGGGATCATCTCTGCCTTTCTTTGGTAAAGAGTGATGATGGACGCAGCCTGCCTGCTGAGAGCCTCAAATGCTCAATCTGCTTTTTGAGTCGGAAGGCTCAGGGGAAGGCTCTTTTAGCTTCAAGCACACAAATGTTTTCTTTGATCTAGAGGCCAGCAGGACCAAAAGCTTCATTTGAATCAAAGTTTCACTCACCTCCATGGGCTAGGAGGGAAAGCAATCTCTTTAGTCTGTCTTGGGGGTCCTTTTGGATGTTTGGATGTAGTTCCTCATGAAGAAAAGTTGGGGGCTTCTGCTTACCACCCCCTTGTGGGACAATAAGCTGAAGCTCTTAACCAGAGGAGTGATGTTGGAATGAAAACTTTTTTTTTTAATGAGTAGCATACCCTGAGGACAGAGTAGAGGACTAACTGGAAAATGCTTTGACTTTCCAGGGTGTCCTTTCTTGTTCAAATCTAAGAATATCTTTGGTGGATCCAGTTGAACCTGAGGGGACTAATTATAACAAGGAATAAGCTCAGACCACATTGAGAAGTCAGCAAAGTTTATCTACGGCTTCCTCCTGCCTTCTCTATCTCTATCCCCTATATACTGTTCGTGACTCACATTCCAAATGGGGCCTCATGTGGCTCCACCACCATGGACAGCACCCAATTCCCTGAGCTTTATTTCTTCTTCCTCAACTCCCCTCCAGAACCAAATCCCTATTCTCCAACCACCATAAAGTTTACCTATCTTGATTCCTATTTCCTTTGGATTCTGTTTTCTGTGATCTTCAAAATGAAAACTGATTACCAAATAGTCTCTGTTGAGATTGTAGTAATGGCCTATATTTACATAGTATTTAAAAATGATAAACTACTTTTTCCATAATTCTGTGAAGGAAGTTTCACAGGTAATTAAGTTTCCATTTTTCAGTTTAGATTGCCTTAACTGAAAGGGATGGCTCTCTAAGATAAAATTGTGAGCAATAATGGGTAAGTAGCCTATTTCAGGGGCTATTTTTGGAGAGATGCTTCCTGATACTCTTTTAATTCAATTCAATAAATCCAGAAATTTATTAAGAAATATTTATATTTCTTATATTATTATGTATTATAAAATATATAATATATACATAATATAATATGTTATACAGGCTATATGCTGAATATACAGAGAGAAAAATGGAGTGGTTCCTGTCCTCAAGAAACTTACATTTTACTTGAGAAAAGCAACACATACATAGATAAGTAAATACAAAATAAATACAAGCATTGGAGGAAAGTAAAAACAATTGAAGAAATAAGGAAAAATCTTTAGCAGGAGGGAACATTTAAGGTGAAGCTTTCAGGGAGCTGGGGATTCCATGAATGGAATCTGAAAAGGAAACGAACACACAGAGGCAGAGGACAGAACACTGTATAAGCACCAAATGAAATAGCTCATTTTGGCTATAATATAGTGTTTAGGGGAGATTAATGTGAAATCAGTGTAGAAAGACATACTGGAGGCAGACTATGAAGCTTTAGATGTTAGAGAACTCCATATTTTATTCCAGAGCAGAAATTTTCTTTTTAATTTTGAATTTTGGGAGCTCCATTGGATCTTTTGTATTTCCGCCATTTCTTTATGTGCCATGTACCTCTTTGGCAGGCTAGTGAAGTCCATAGATTCTAATTTCAGAAAATGTTTTTTTAAAATAATTCAAGGAAATCCTAAATTTCAGTTAGAGTTTAGTGGAAAGAGGAAGGACAATGCATGAGAAAAGACTACAGGATTTCACAATTAAAATATTTTTGGTAAATGAAGGTGATCTACAGCCAAAAAATATTATCAAGATCAATCAACCAATTAATATTTGTTAAACATATAACATTTGTTTAGACACTGCTAAATTCATGGGGGGGGGGGAGTTACAAAAAGAGGCATAAGATAGTCCTTGTCCTCAAGGAATTTATAATCTAATGAAGGAGACAGCATGCAAACAGATATACAAAGCAAGCTATAAAAAGGATAAATAAAAGAAGGAAGACATTAAAATTAAGAGGATTTTAGGAAATACTTCCTGTAAAAAATGGAGTTTTAGTTGGGACTTAAAAAAAAAACCCCAGAAAAGCCAGCATGTGGAGTTCATAAGGAAGCATATTTCAGGCATGGGGGCAGTCTGAGAAAACACACAGATTTAAGAATGAGTATCTTATTTGTGGAAGCCAGGAAGCTAATCGGGGAATAATGTGTAAGAAGACTAAAAAGGTTGAAGGAGGCTAGACTATGAGCAGCAAACAGGGAATTTTGTATTTGCTATTAGGGGCAGTAGGAAGTCACTAGAATTTCCTGAGAGAGAGAAGGGCACTGGATTGTGTGTGTGTGTGTGTGTGTGTGTGTGTGTGTGTGTGTGTGTGTGAGAGAGAGAGAGAGAGAGAGAGAGAGAGAGAGAGAGAGAGAGAGACAGAGAGAGACAGAGACAGAGACAGAGACAGAGAGACACAGAGAAAGAGAATGATCAGACTTGTATTTTAGGAAAATCACTTTGGTTGATGAATGGAGACTAATCTAGAGTGGGGAGGGACTTGAAGAGGTTAAGACTCACCAGAATACTATTGAAATAATCCAGGCATGGGCTGATGAAGGCCTGTACTAGGGTAGTAGCAATGTCAGAGGACAGAAGGGGGTATATTTAAAAGATGTTATAGAAATGAAATTGATAGACCTTGGTAATAGCTTGGAAATGGGAGGAGGAGGGAGATAACAGGTAGCTTACTTTTTAAAAGGGAGATTGTTGGAGTCTTTGAAAGAAATAGTTTAGTCTAGTGATGGAGTCAAAAGCCAGAAACATAATTTTAGCAATTAATGGGAGATAAGAAGTTAGGGGCAATGAAAATAGATATTATTCCTTTAAAAAAATAAGTTTGGCTGTAAAAGGGAGAATTATAGAATTATAGCTCAAAAGGACAGCTGGGTCAAGTAAAGTTTTTAAGGAATTAGGTAAATCTGAGCATGATTATAGGCAGTAAAGAAAAATAAGTGCTGAAAATTATACAGGGAATAGACATTGTGAGAAGAATAAGCTTCTGGAGGAGACCAGGAGAAAAGGCAAAGAGAAGAACTACTTTTCCTCCAAGAGGAGATGAATTGGAGAGGAGAAGGTGTGCATTAGATGGTTTATATTCAGGGTATTTAAGATATAGAATTGGTAGGAAAGGGCAGTTAATGATGCATGTACTTAGAATCTAAAAGTCTATGATTTTTTCAGTATAAGATATGCTGAGAGGGAATGGGAGAAAATGATTTAGGAGCCTTAGTTTTGAACATCTACTATGCAGAGTTAAACAGTGCATCAATCAGGAAAAGTAAAAGAACTCAGACAATCTGGATCCTAAGTGTGACTTTCTCTAAAAGCATTCAGCATGCAAGAAGGATTAGAGAGGGAAGAAGCAAGGACAGATTGGGATCTGGAGAGAGAAGTGACAGGGCAAAAGGAGAGAGAAAACAAGGTTCAACTCATTAACTTATAAAATCAATATTTCAAAGTAAGAAAAGTAAGGGCAGAAGGAAAAGCAAGGAGGGATCAGACAATGCAATGAGGGTGGAGAATTGATTTGGAAGGAGTGAGGCACAGGGAGAAATGGACAGATTGTGGTCAGATATTCCCTTAAAGTTCTGCATAATGAAGGCAGAACAGTTGTGAATGTTGATGAGATTGAGAATAACTATTTCTCTGTATGATTGAGATGGAGTGAAGAGATAGATGGCAAACTGGGAAGCAAGGGTGTTTAAAGAGAAATAAAAACATATTTTGAAATCCTTAAATAAAAGAGCAAGGAATAGTTGGAGAGGAAGGCTGACCTGGTACTAAATTGCTTGAGAAATTTTTCTGAAGGAAAAAGTTTTATAGACAGGATAGGTAGATTCACACTTGTCCCAGTAACAATGGAAGCAGAACCAGAGGCCTTAACTTGGGGTTTATTTGTTTGCCAACCCTGAGAAGGGTGATTGAGAAATTGAAAGGAGAAAATGGAGTCTTTCATCCTGGGCTTGACCTAATGGCCCTGGGACCTACTGGCAAAGGTCATTATGGGTTTTTGATGGTAAGATGCTGGATATAGAGGACCAGGGTATTTTTTTATTTACTCACTTGTCAATCATCATCAAAAGTGGTTTACCTGCAGGCCGCAGCTCCAATATTGATTTTATTTTTCTTTCTCTGGATGGTTAAAGGAAATAGAAGAAAAAACAAATAGAAAGGTGAGCCTTTAGTCTCTTGTTCTGTCTTAGATAGACCCAGCCTGGTAACTGGTCATGAGCAACAGGGTTCAAGTCACTATGTGGCCTCACTAAATATTAGGCCTGCACTGGGGCTTAGAGGATTACCTGTAGTAAACTGAATTTCAAATTCAGTTTGAATTTGAGGACTTAATTATAGGCAAAGTAAATATTTGGATATTTTTATCTAAAATTTCATTAGGCTTTGGAAAAGATATAAGATGAACTTTCCCAATAGAACTAAATAGAATTCCTTATATGTAGAATGTACTAACTATATAGGGACTTCTCATTAGATATATCATCCCAAATAATGATGTTTCACTTTCTAGATATCACGGGACAGTTTTTCCCTTGAGTAATTATAGAAGTTCAGAAAACAAAAGAAAACAGAAGATTCATACTTAATGAGTAAATCAATCAATCATCATTACCCCAAGTAGTATAACGTACAAGATACTATATACTCTGATAACTTTATCAGTTGAGAACACCTCTGTTTGAATCAATCAAAGACATAAAGTAGGTATTCAAAATTCATTAATCTCTTTGGAAGAAATGAAAGACACTAGATGAAATGATATTGAAAGTATATTAGGATTGGTTGAAGAGAATCAGTCACACCCTGTGAAGCTCATATAAAAACAGCAAGTCAATTCAAAATAAGTGTCAAATAAGCAAGTCAGCCTAGTGGTGGAGCCAGACCCCTGAGAGGGAGTCTCTTGGGGAGGGAAGAAGGAAAGAGTCTGTCTCTTCCACTCCCAGACAGAGGATGACCTTGTGAACTTCAAAAGGTCAGAAGATTAGAAATTTCCCATTGGCTTCCTAACAATGTCCCTGGATCAGCACAATACTCTGTTCCTGAATGGTTCAAAAGAGAAATGAGAATTATGAGAGCAGATTTTATGTCCTGCACAGCAAAAATAATGGGTAAAATTGAAAACCAGGAATCTGTAATAGCAAGGCTCACCAAAGAAACAAAAGAGAGAATAATACAATAGGAATGCAAATATATAGAAATGAAGGATAATCTAGGAGAAGAGAAGCAAAAAAAAAAAAAAAACCCTCAACCCAGTAACATTAAAAGGAAATATGTTCACTACGCAAGCAACATATACTGATCTTGGAGACAGGATGCTTAAATACAGCCTAAGGATCATAGGTCTTCCCAAAGAAAATGACAGGGAGCAGAATAATGGGTTGTGAAAAACAATGGAATCCAGGTTACAACTCAGGGTGACTTATTCTGAAAATCTGTATTTAATCATTTGTTAAAAAAAAAAAAAAGATGGTCAATAACAAAGAGCTGTTTGAAACGGAAATAGAAAGAAAACTAAAAGAATTGAGATTGTTTTTGTTGCTTGTCTTTCATTTTTGAAGAAGGTCAATAACATCATGGGGTGATGTCTTGAATTGCTTGTGAACTGGATTTAAGTAAGGCAGAGTTGCAAAGTCATCAGATTCACTTTCTCTTCCAGATTCACTGAAATCCAAAGCAAGATAAAAGTCAAAATGACTGGCAAAGGATCGGGATACTATGAATGATCTTGGTGTCTTCCATGTCTGACTAAGCTCTAAGTGCTCCATAGTACCTGCATAAGCCACCTTCATAGCTATAGGAATAAATTGTTCTCATCTACCCATTCCACTTAGGGAAATCTTCTCATTCTTGGGACAGGCATTCCCCCTACCTCAATGACTGGTTCGAGGACTATTGGTTATCCTCAACCTGTTTTAGACCATCTACCAAGATGGTTTTACCAGGATATGGCCTCTGTGCATGCTACAGTTTACTGGAACCACAAGTGAGAGTTGGGTGATAAATAGATACCTAAGGCACATGAGCAGTCCTGGAAAGCCCTTACACCAGAGGTATTTGTCCTCCCTCAATATCCCCATAGTAAAAAGATTATTTGCTTCTTGAATACCCCCCTACAACATAGATGCAGGAGTAAATAAATATAGCAGGCAAGAGCAGCAATGGCATCAGAGTGATAACAGAGACCAGTAAAAGACTTCTTTTTAAATGTACACAAGGAAATAGAGTGAAGGTGCAAATCTGGAAGAACTAACAATGAAGAGTCAGACAGGCAAGTATTGTAGACAAAACTTGTTCATATTTAATGACTATATCAATCATTCCAACCCCATGTAATGTAACTTACAAGATGCTATATACTCTGATGACTTTTATCAGCTGAGAACATCTCTTCTGAACCAATCAATCAAAAGTAACTTGCCTAAAGCTGAATGAATGTTTTTGTTTGTTTTTCTATAGGACTATATTACAACATGGGAGACTACATGAAAGTAAAGAAGAGTAAGGGAATCAAGAGGAATGTGTGATGTGCTTGAATCAAATCAAGAGCCAGCAATGAAGTGATGTCAATCCTTGTGATCCCAGCAAAAGAAGATTCTATAAGGAAGTGGGTGAGGAGGAGAAGGAAAGGATGGAAAAGAAAGGGAAAGAAAGGAGACTTTACTTTTGTGGTAGGAGGAGATTATACTGATAAATGCTTTTGGGGTCAAAAAAGATAATTTATAATGGGAAATAAGTGTGACGTGGGGAATCTGGTACTTGAAAAGTCCATTCACATATTCATCAGTACATCAGAAAGTAAAAGATGAAACTCCTGGGGACAACTGGCACTTGGAAAAAAGGGAAAGCATAGGCTCAAGAAGGAGATGTTGAGATACACGTGTGAAAGAAGGTAACCAGGGGATACTATGGGAGGCTATAGATCATTGATGGGTTGCGTAATCAGAGATGTTTTAAGGAAGAAGCCCATGGAACAGTGTATTCTCTGACATGCAATAACTAGCATTGTTGTGGGAGTGAAGCACAATGAAAAAAGATAATTTTGAGACAAATTCTACAGAGCAGTAGCAGAAAGTACCTAGAGGGTAGAGCCTAAAATGGATTTCTTAGAAGTTTTTATTATATGAAGAATACAAAGAAGAGAGAACTCTGAAAATGAGAGTCTTTTGTGAACAGGAAGAGAAGATGGCACCAAAAATGAAATTCAAAAATTAATGAACAGGACTAGTTGAAGCAGATAAGAGGGAGAAGGAGTGAATTTAGTTGAGAGAGAAAAATGCATGTGTGTGTGTGTGTGTGTGTGTGTGTGTGTGTGTGTGTGTGAAAGAGAAAGACAGACAGAAACACTCAGAGAGAATTACATAAATAAAAGTAGGAGAGAAAAAGAAACTTATGGGCAAAACTTATGGGAAAAGGGATGACAAATGAGAAGAATGAATTAAGAATGAATGGAAGACAGCCAGTGGGAACAGAGTCCTCTTAAAATAATGTTCAAAGTAAAGTAACTTAAAGAACAAAAACTATATTTATGGCAGAAGAGGGGAAAAACCATAACTTGAAAAACGTAAACTTAGAGACAGATAGAGGAAAACATAAACCTAACACTATAACTTTCAATGTGAATGTATTAAGCAATCCAATAAAATGAAAAAGAGTGACATATTGGACAGGAAAATAAAGTCCTACAATCTGTTGCTTACAAGAAACACATTTAAAAATCAAAGACATATACAAAATAAAACTGAGGAGAAAGAAAATATCACTATATATCAAATGAATAAAAAAAATCAAGAGTTGTAATCATGCTATTTGAAAAAGCAAAAACAAAACAAAAAAAAGTGATAATGAGAAACTTTACTATGCTAAAAGGAATTATAAACAACAAACCAATATCAGTAATAATCTTATACACTCCAAATGCCTTAGCATTCAAATTATTAAAGGAAACAGTGTGTGAGCTACAAGAAGAGATAGTAACAAAATAATGATATGAGATGTCAATATTCCTCTCTTGGTCTTGGAAAAGTCTAACAGGTAGAGAAGCAAGAGGGAAAATATGGGAATGAACAAATTGCTGAAGAAACTAGCGTTAAAGCACTTGTTGTATCTTTTAAATGGCACAGCAAAAAAATATATATATATATATGTATATATAGTACATATATACAATCTTTAAAACTTTTTTAAAAAATTGATGATGCACTAGAGCACAGATATATGTTTAAAAGGTAGATATCTCTAATTTTTATAGAAAATGATGCAATAAAAATAAAAATTGGTTCAGATACAACAAACAAAAAAGACTGACATGAATGAAAATAATAATTAAATAGAAAATAATAGATAAATCAGAGAAAATTAAAGAAAAAAATAACTAATTATAATGATGAAATGGTATACTAGAATTTCTAGATGCAGCTACAGCAATCCCCAGGAGAAAATAATATCTTTAGAATCATACATCAATAATTTTTAAAAGGATTAATGGACTAAATAAATATATTTTTAAAAGTTAGAAAGCCAACAAGCAAACTTGAAATAATCACAAGCAAGGGGATAGGAAAAAAACCTGTAACAATGATAAATAAGACTAAAAGCTTTGAAAAAAATAAAATTTCAAAAATTGAGATAATTAAAAGAAAGAAGAAAATAAAATAAATAAAATTACAAATGAGTTCAGTGAAACCAGCACAAAACTAAGAAGAAAATAAAAAAACAATAATCAGAATATATTATACATAATTACAACAAGGTAACAAAGCTGAGAACACAAAAGAAATACAAAAACACTTCCAAAAGTATCCAAACTCTCAAAAAAGTTAAAATGTCAAATAACCCAATCTCAGAAAAGGAAATAGATCTAGCAGTAAATTAAATGTTAAAGAAAAAAGGCTCTTGGTCCTGGTGATTTCCAATCTTTTAAAGAACAGTTAGTACTCATACTTCACAAATTATTCCCAACAAATGACAAAGAAATCACTGTACCAGAATCATTTTCTGAAACAAGTTTAGTTCTAATACCTAACTAGAGAAAGATGAAATGCAGGGGAAAAAAAAACTATAGAGCAATATCATTAATAAACATTAACTCAAAAATCTTAAACAAAATTTAATCAAACATACAAAGAAACTTAAAGAAGATTTAAAACAAAATTCCTGGGAAAACTAGAATGTGGTCTGGTAGACATTAGGCTTAGATCAACAAATTACACCACACTTCATAATATATTTTAAATGAATATGTAACTTTAATATTAAAAATAATACAATGAAAATTGAAGAGAAACATATCATATATCTCTCACAGTTATGAGTAGGAGATATATTCCTGATTAAACAAGAGAAAGAAGCAATTACAAAGATGAGATAGATAACTTTGATACTTAAAACTGAAAAGCTTCTACAAAGAAAATATTAATGCATCTAAGATAAGAAGAGAAATAGCTGAACAGGGGAAAATCATTGTATCAGATTTCTCTGATAAGGGTTTAGAATCCAAGATATAAAAGCAATAAATAATGTCATTCCCCAATAGATAAATGGACATAAGATTTGAACAAAGAGTTCACAAAAGAACTGCCGAGTATTCGCAACCACATGAAAAAATGTTCCAAATCAATTGTAAAAGAAATGTAAATCAATACATCCTTGAGGCTTCACCTCATTCTTGGAAATTGGCAAAAATGACCAAAAATGGCAATAGTCCACATTGTTAGTAGAGTTGTGAAAAAGTACAATAATTTCAAAAAGCAATTTGAAACTATCCCAAATAAATTGACAAATGTCCATATCTTTTGAACCAGAGACTTCATTACTGTATATCCCGAGAGTTATAAATAAGAAGAAATCCTACCAGTTGAGAAATGGAAACAAAATATCATACACACATAATAGAATATTACTATCCTATAAGAAATGATATGTGTGATGAATACAGAGAAGCATGAACTTATGCAAAGTGAAAGAAGCAAAGCCAAGAAAATAATACATACAGTAACTACAACAATATAAATGAAAAAAATTTTACACCAAAAATATAAGAAAGAAATGTAACAAAGTTATATAAGATTAAGCAAGAATAAATTGAAGAAATATGAGAAGACATGCCTATTCTATTTCCTTTGTGGAAGTAGAAGGCACATGTTACATATTTTAAATTTTTTTCTATGTATTTATTTGTTATCCTGATTTTTTTCCTTTCTAAAATATTATTTATCATATAGGATGACTTTTGGGGAACAGGGGTGGGGAAAGGAGAGGATACTTGGGACAATTATGTTGAAATTAGGAGCCCAGAAGCAAGTTGAGAGAACTGATTCCAAAAAGTTAGAAAAGGACTTCCAATAATGGAGTTGTAAGTTTGCTATGTGCATTATCTGTACTCTGACTTTAGATGAAAAGTACACTGGAACTGGAACAATAAGCTATAGTACTAGAGGAAACATATCCTATCCTTTTAGGATTATCCATGGAATTCTGATTGGAGAGGTAAAAGCTTCCTATTGGGGGGCTCAGGCTAATAATAAAGGGAGTTAGGAAGAGAGCCCAGAGTGGATACTACCTTGAATTCTCATTACAATGAAACTTCTAAGTTTTACCTTAGTAGACCAAAACTATCCAGAATCCTCAATTAACTGGAATGCCAATTCTCAAAAGAAGTAGTGTGGTGTGGCAAAAATTGCAAGACTCTGCATTAGGAGACCAAAAGTTCAGTCACAAATCTATTATCAGTCAATCCTGTAACTTTTAGCTAGTTACTTTTCCTCTCTGTAATTGGTTTTGGTAAAAAAAAACAAAACAAAAAACAATATGAAGAATAGACTGTATTCCAAAAATATCTCTTTTCAGAAAGTGATTACTCAGATGTTATCAGGATTATATTTCCCATGTAACTGTGTGCTTGTGAAACTGAGTGATTGTGTCATGTGGAAATAATTGGAGAACTCTAGAAGAAAAGAAGGCAGGCACAAAATCTGAAAGAGGAGGCATCTGAGATTGCAATAGCACTTTTCTTTAAAGCAGGAGACCTAACAAAGATCCAATATTATATAAGATCCAATATAGGATAGCAGTGTCTTTACTAGGTTCATATCTCAAAGAGATCATAAAAAGGAAAAAAGAACTCACATGTGCAAAAATGTTTGTAACAAGAAACTAGAAACTGAGTGGATGCCCACCAGTAGGGGAATGGTTGAATAAGTTATGGTATGTGAATATAATGGAATATTATTGTTCTATAAGAAATGATCAGCAGGATGATTTCTTTTTCTTTTTTTTTAACTTTCTCTTTTCCTCAGTCTTTTTTTTTTTTTATAATAACTTTATATTGACAGAATCCATGCCAGGGTAATTTTTTTTACAACATTATCCCTTGCACTCGCTTCTGTTCTGATTTTTCCCCTCCCTCCCTCTATCCCCTCCCCTAGATGGCAAGCAGTCCTATATGTATTAGATATGTTGCAGTATATCCTAGATATAATATATGTTTGCAGAACTGAACAGTTTTCTTGTTGCACAGGGAGAATTGGATTCAGAAGGTAAAAATAACCCGGGGAAGAAAAACAAAAATGCAAATAGTTCACATTCATTTCCCAGTGTTCTTTCTTTGGTGTAGCTGCTTCTGTCCATCATTTATCAATTAAAACTCAGTTAGGTCTCTTTGTCAAAGAAATCCACTTCCATCAGAATACATGCTCATACAATATCGTTGTCGAAGTGTATAATGATCTCCTAGTTCTGCTCATTTCACTTAGTATCAGTTCATGTAAGTCTCTCCAAGCCTCTCTGTATTCATCCCAGCAGGATGATTTCAAAGAGGCCTGGAGATAGTTAAATGAAGTGATGCTAAGTGAACTAAGTAGAACCAAGAGAACATTCTACATAGCAATAACAAGATTATGTGATGATCAATTGTGATGGACTTGGTTCTTTCCAATAATGAAGTGATACAGGGCAATTCCAAATTGTGATGGAGAGAGCCATCTACATCCAGAGAGAAAACTATGGGAACTGAATGTAAATCATAACATAGTATTTTCATCTTTTTTTGGTTATTGTTTGCTTGCTTGTTTTTCCTTTCCATTTCTTCCCCTTTTGACCTGATTTTTCTTGTGCACATCACAAATGTGGAAATTTGTTTAGAAGAATTCTACATGTTTAACCTATATTAGATTATTTGCTGTCTAGGAGAGAGAAGAGTGGGGTGAGGGAGAAAAATTGGGAACACAAGACTTTGCAGAAGTGAATGTTTAAAATCATCTTTGCATGTATCTTGAAAAAATAAAAGCTATTATTAAAAAAAAGATTCAATGGTCTCAGGGGTCTAAATTCTTAGGAAGATGACATGACTACTTGGTTATATATTTTTTTAAAAATTGCCACAAGGAACTTCAGCCTGTCTCTGGAGGCTTAGTTGAAAAAAATATGATGAGCAACTTAGAATTTGGAGAGCTTCATTCAGCTGAATTGACTCAGTGTCCCTTATGTTCTTTCTTTCTTATGCAATCATCCTTTACTAGTAAATGTTTTGTTAACTGTTGAATGAGGAATGGGCATTTCAGTTCATTCCACTATCAATCCAAAATAACCAGGGGGCTAACCTGATACCAATTTTGTCATTTCTTTCCTTCCCCTAGAATCCTCTTACCTCAATTCAGCTATCTTAACACAAACTCTTCAAACTGTTAAGTACTTCTACCCTAAGATGTTAAGGACATATTGACTCCCCTACCAAAAATCCAGTAGCTTCTACATATTAAAACTGGATTTTAGAGCAAGCTAAGAATCTCTCATGGTGGCATTTCAAAAAGTAGGTAGAGGTCATTTTAATAGAGAGAGTTGTTGCTACTCCCTCCAACCTAACTAAAACATATATAGATTGATTACTCTTGGCATAAGCATAAAGTCAATGTTCAGAAATTTGGAAAAGCTCCCTTTATTGACCCAAAGTCCACAAGATAAGAACTCAAAGGTTATAACCATTCAGTTGTAGATCCCTGGGTTTTCATACTCTGAGACCACATGACTTTAGATGTTTATTCCTACCTGAGATCTCAGTAAGCAGCTTCAGTACCAACTATGTTCCAAAGGTGAGGATAAAGTAAAGCTTGTGAGAGAGAAAGAGATTAGGAGTAACAAGATAATTGCAGAGAAGGGGGTTAATATAAGAGCTAATGCTCTGACTAGAAGCCACACTAGGATATTACTTATAATTCTTAGGAACATGCATTTAGAGTTGAAAGGGATTCTAGAGGCCATCAAGTTGAACCCCCTCATTTTGAAGATAAGGAAACTGAGACACAAAGAGGCTAAATGTTTTATTCATAGTCACATATTTAGTAGGTGGGATTTAAGATCAGGTCTACTTAGCTTCAAGTCTAATATTCTATCCATAACATTGAGTAAATTGCTTGCAGGTGAAATCCAGCCCTTCATCTGCAAAACAGACCTGAGTTATGGGGGCTTTTTGTGTTTTAATAAAGTTTTACTGTCTTTAAAATATAAAAGCTACTCAGCTTGTAGACTGAAAAAACAGGTCCTCCATTGGTCATCTAGCAACAGATGACTGATCTTAGTACTATATCCTTCTGTCTCTAAAATTGTCTTTGGAGGAAAAGAATTAGCAAGATTTCAAAAGGGTGGGACACCCAGATTCCAATCGTTGCTTCCTTGTTATACCACGTGTAAACAGCTTAACTCTTTGATCACAATAGAACAGGATGGGAGAGACAGGAATGAATGGAAAGATAGCAAGTAGTCTTGGTAACATGATTGTGGTGACCCTTTACAGTTAGGTCATAGAATCGTTGGCTGCTAGAGGAGCCATAGTGCACAGAGCACCAAGCCTGAAATAGGGGAGACTTGAGTTCAAATCCTACTTCATGCACTTACTAGCTGTGTGACCCTGGGTAAGTCACTTAACATTATTTGTCTCAGTTTCCTCATCCATAAAATAATCTGGAGAAGGAAATGGCAAACCACTGTAGTATCTTTGCCAAGAAAACCACAAATGGGGTTATAAAAAGTTGTGACATAGTTGAAAGGACTAAATGACAACAACATAAAATCATAAATTTAGATCAGAAAGAAATCTCAGAAGTCATCTAGTTTAGCCTGTTCATTTTCAGATGAAGAAACTAAGGCTTAGGTCCTAAGTTACATAACAAGGCCAGAATTTTATCCAATTTTGCCTTTGAAGACAACCCTTTAAAAACTGTACCCTAGGGAATAGGGAATAAATATAGAAGTGATTGTTTTGGTGATTTGTATGTATCTTTGGCCTCTCCTAGATTGCCAAAACTCCTGAGCAGCTGACTCCAACAAGAATAGAGAATATTCTCATGACCACACCTAACAGTACTAAGCATGGCCCAAGTTAGTCTGATAGAACATAAATTAGTAGACAGGATAGCCTTCCCATTCATCCTCAAAAAGATAACTATGAAAACCAGCAGATGGCTCCCACTCGCTGCTGGTGACCACTTTTGTGGATCAGGAATCTCAATTTAGTGAATTTATTTAGAATCACAATCTTGCTCTGAAACGATTAGTAAGGAAGTTTGGCAGAACCAAAGCACCCAAACTCTCATTCTTGCTTGCAACTGTGAATAATCCAGCTCTTCTACTGTATCAGTCATTAGTCTAGGACAGGATTGTCCTGTTACCTATGTCCCTGGAAGAATAGATTCCTATTGTTGGAATCCCCTGTTGATGTATAATCTTGAGGTTTGGAGATCCTGTGGAGATGATCTCATGTCAGTCACTAGTGGCTAGAGTCACTAGCAGTTCAACATTCCATGATGAGCTAGTGGACTAGGCTCTCAATGTCTGGGACAAAATGACAAATAATATAGAAGAACCTTGGAACAAGTTTCATCCTTTGTTATATATTGGCACCATTATTTGTGTCTATAAATATGCCCATGCCCCATCCTTATATAAACCAGAGATTTATAGAAATTTAAACCTATTTACATAAAACTCTCCTCATTGAAGGTTTATTACTCAATGCTCACTGCCTAAATGAGGGGTGGAATTGGAGAGTTTGAAAGAATAGAGATTAGCCTTCTGACTTTCAGCTTTGAGATAGAAAGGACATGCAGTTTCATGTATCTTCAGGGAGATGACCCTGAGAGAAGAAAAAGACTGAGAAGAAGCTACATGGAGAGGACCTCATTCATATCCCTATCTCTAGTTTACTAAACAAGGGAATTACACTTGGGCAAAATCTGGTATTCTCTCTTGGCTGAGTTTAAAAAAAATTGCTCCCACTAAAGAACTCATGTACTCTATGTATTGTCTGGTATGCTTTCATTTACATTTCTGTTTACTATCATCTTGGATAAGTGGACTTATTTTCCACTTTTTTATATGTGGACTTTGTGTGGCTGGCATTTGATAAGAGATGGACCATTAGATATATAACTTTTGAGACCCCTTTCCTGTTATGGAAGAATAATCAGAAGTATGGCTTGAATCTAAAATTATTTCTCCTAAAATAACAATATTTAGTCTAGGGGAACAAATAGATGGATAGAAATAATTTTACCTGAGAATCTCACCTTTCTGAAAAGAGTAATGAACTTCTTACTGCCCTCCTGGTAGGAATCAAAGTCTACCTTGAAGATGGATAGAAAGAGGAGATTCTAGAGATATTTATTCATTCTCTCTGTGTACTACATCTAGATAGACTTATGTATCATATGCTTACATGCATACACACAAACATACACATTAAACATTTAAAAGTCCTCACTTGATTTGACCATCTCACTTGTTATCATCCTGTATCTTTCCTCCCTTTCTTGACTAAACTCCTTGTGAAAGGAATCTATACTCAGAATCTCTATTTCTCTTTCCACTTCTAAATCCTCTGCAATTTGATTTCCAACTTTTTCATTCAACTTAAATTTCTTTGTCCCAAAATACTAATGATCTATTTATTAATAAATCTAATAGCATTTTCTAAGTCATGATCCCTTTTATTCTCTCGGCAGTGATTGACACTGTTCATCACCTTATTCATCATTTGCTCCTCTCTGGGTTTTGTGACATCTTCTCCTGATTCTCTTCCTGTAAGTCCAGTCACACCCTCTTTTGCAAGAAGCCTTTCTCCATATCTCTTATATTAATACTTTCCCTCTGTTGATTATTTTCAGTTTAGAACATATTTATACACCCCCACATTTATATACACACACATTTAGATAGATAGACAGACAGACAGATGGAAAAGAGATAGATATTTTATTTGTTCATAGTTATTTACATGTTGTCTCTCTTTTGGACTAGGAGCTGTTTCAGAATAGCAACTGAGTTTTTGTGCCTTTCTTTGTATTTTCAACGTAGCAAAGTGCCTGGGATGTAGTATACACTTAATAAATACTTGTTGACTATTGACTTAGTGATTATATAACTTCCTAAAGTTTCAATTATAATTTCTATACAGATAATTTCAACATATATATATATATCCATCTTTAATTTCTGCTGAATTACCCATCTCCAACTGTCTCTTGGACAGCTCAAACTTAATATTTCTGTGCCTCAGTCTCTTCAACTTTAAAAGGACAGTAATCAATAATTAACCTCCCTCACAAGTTATTGTGAAATTGTGCTTTGAAAGCACTGTACAGTGATCAATTGGGGAATGGCTAAACAAGTTGAGATATATAATTGTGTTGTGAAATGACTGTGCTCTAAAAAATAATAGGCAAGTTGATTTTAGAAAAATATCAAAAGACTTTCATGAAATAATAAAGAGTGAAATGAGCCAAAAAAAAGAAAACATTGCATACAGTAACTGCAATATTGTTCAAAAAATAACTGTGAATGACTAAGTTATTCCAAATATTATAAATACTCAAATAAACTACAACTACAAAGGACCTAAGAAGAAAAATGATATTCATTTCCAGAGAAAGAACTAATAACTAGAAGTCTGCAAGGTATGGTTTTACACACACACACACACACACACACACACACACACCATGTGCATACTGAATGGTGGTCTTCTCTAGTGTGGGGTGGAAAAAGTGGGAGATAGACTGTTTGGAACTTAAAATTTAATAAAAATAAACAAAATTATATATTTTTTAAAGTGCTGTACAAATGTAAAAGATTATTATAATAAGCTTTAAATTTATACTTTCCCACTCTAGAAAATGGAGTTTACTTTTTGTTGTTGTTTTTACATGTTTAACATATATTAGATTATTTTCTGTCTAGGGGAAGGGGTGAGGAAAAACATTTGGAACACAAGATTTTGCAAGGGTGAATATTGAAAATTATTTAAGCATATGTTTTAAAAATCAAAAGCTTTAATAATAAAAAAATTACAAATAAAATGGAGTTTATAGTATAGGAAACCTTATCCATTTCAAGTTACATTACAGGAAACAAACTGTCTTATCTAAAGAGTAATCTGCTATACCTTAATGCTGTCCTACAATTAGGCAAGGTGGGAGTTTGCTTATGGTACAATAAGTTATAAAAGAAAGTAAAAATATTTTAAAACATTGTTTTTTTATAAACGCACTCATCTTAATACCAGAAAATTATTTGCTCCACAATCTTTGAGGATACATATTATGATAAGTCAAAGAGCATGTTATAGTGAAGGATCAAAGTTCCTTGTGGACATTAAGATACAATGGGAGCCATTTTGAAACCCTGCCTAGAAACCACAAATGCATTGTCTTAGGCTAAATCATGTCTTTGGGCACAAATTACTTTAGGGGGAAAATAGCACAAAGCAACATCAGTTAAATTCTGCCCAACTGGTTATTAGTCCTATTGTTTTCAAAGTAGCCAGTTGTTGGATTGAATCCCAATGTGGTTTTGTTTTGCAAACTGGTTTGAATGTGGAGACATCAACTGCCATGATATTTGTTTTAGTCCCTCCCAATTTACATGGAAGGGCTCCCACCACCCTGCCCTACCTTGCCCTTCAGATTGGAAAATATGTGAAAATTATGTCAAGTTTTCAGTTCTACTTGCCAAGTTTTGGGGCAAAAAAGAACACAGAATGAGGCCCAGGCACACACTCTGGGCATCTGGGTATCATGTTTTGTCCTTCGTCCTAAAAAACAAATTTTATTTCCCTGTTGATCTTAGAAGCCAATGAAGAATAACTTTCAAAACCAAATATTTATTGGCACATCACAAGCTTCCCTTTAGTTAAAAAAACATGTTTTTTATTTGAAAATTAAATTTCCCTGGAAAGAACAGTGGCTTAAATCAAAGGGGACAAGTGTTTGGCGGAACAAAGAATACAACCCTGCCCTCAGAAAGACTCCAGGTTCAGTAGGATCCAAGTCACTTAGAAGAATGCCTCATGAGAGGTAGAGTCTGTTTTACAGCTTATCCTGACCATCACAGTCCATCCTGGAATTCCTGCAGAAATTTAGGGATAAATATAGGAAGAAGAACATTCAGAGAAAGGGATGATGATGCAGAGCATTCTGGCTCTTGAACTTATTCACCATAATTGTGATAATTGTTGGAACTCTACTTTTGAACAGCCATGGTGAATTTTCTTTCTCAGTGACAGTTACTTCCCTTTAAAAGTCAGTGGGAGAAAGTGGGATACAGTCTCTGCCAGTGACTTTTCTCTAGACAAACTGTGAAGTATAATGGGTTGCCTTGTAAATGTCAACATCTCAGATCAGTCTGTTCCCAAGTCATTCACTTTATCTAAAGCTTGGATGAGGGAGGGGTGGTGCAGAACATTGTGGCTCTTGAGCCTGTCACTGATGCTGGAGCCTAGCAAACCACACCCATCAAATACTTTGAAGAGAAATATTGGAGGGTTAGAAGCATGTCAATAGACAGTATGATGTGTTGGATTAAGAGAGGTAGCCTCAGAATTAGGGAAACCTAGGACCAAGTTCTACCTCAGACTCCACTTAGCTGTGTGACTCTGAGCAAATCACTTAACTTCTCTCTCAGTGAGTATTTCAGGCCACCCTATAAAGCTATAACTTGCAGATATGCAATGGCAGAAGAGGCTTCCTCATTGGGTGATTCAATCTCCTGGAGACTGGAACCAAAGAATACAAAACAAATGTAGTAATACAAGGTGCAATAAGTGAAACTCAGAAGTGTTCTAGAAATGAAACCTCTTCCGATTAAATGTGTCTGAATTTGATCTTTAAAAATTGATCAGCCACTTCCTTCTGCTCTGGTTTCTTCTATTCAACATTTGTATTAACATTTTTATCCAATAGAAGGTATACTTATTGAGTCTAACCATACTAGAACTTTACATTTATCCTTATTTCCCATTAAATGTCACTTCATTGATTTCAGCCTTTTGGCTGCACCACAGCAAGTGTATTCTCCATTTTTGTCTTTGTATTCCTCCATGCATATTATATATATATATGATTTGTACATCAAAGACACCTAAGAAATGCCTATTGCATGGAATCAAAGATTTGAATCAAAGCAAAGATGTCATACTTATCAAGTCTGTGAACATCCCAAAGCCCAGAGAGATAGTTAACTTACTGGATGGTAAAATCAGTATCCAAAAAAGACTTGACAAAAGAAATAAGGTCCTCAAGTTATGTTAAAAAATAATCACTTACATAAGGAAAGATGAAGAAGGCATACCTCTGTAATATTTAATATGCATCAACAATGAGCCATGACAAGTAGAAAAGCTCATTCAATTTTAGTCTTCATCAAAGAGAAGTGTAATATGTAGAATAAGGGACATGTTAGTCTTCTTCTCTGTCCCAATCAGATGACTTTTGGGGCAGGGTGTATAGTTCTGTGAATTTTTAAGGGTATGTTGACAAAGGGAGGATGTCTAGAGGAGAGTGATTAGGTGGACTACAGATCTATATGGTTTTTCTGTATCAAATAAAGATCGAATAAAGAAGCTGAGAGAATTTATGATAGAAAGATGGAGAAAGGAAGAGTTAAGGTAGTCGCTTATATGCAAAAAAGAGATTAGACTTTGTTCACAGCCTCAGATAACAGAAGTAGAAATAATGGGTATTTACTGCAGAGATGAAGATTTGTGCTTAACATAAGGAAAAAATTAACAAATTGAGCAGTCCAAAAGTGGAATAGCTGTCCTGGGGATTGTGGGGAGTTCCGGCCACTGAAGAACTTCAGGCAGAAATAGGAATGTTCTGGAGAGATTCCTGGGCAGGTGTAAGCTGATCTCTGGGAGGGAAAAGAGTGAAAGGGTTCCTTCCAAGTTAAAGATGATTATTCTCTGATTGTGATTCATTTATTCTGTCCCTCCTTTCTCGACTCTCTCTCTATAGAGGGGACTCTATAACACAAGCCTCAGGATAAATTCCTCTGTGCCTTACTGTTTGTAAATCTAGGAGGCAGCATCCCAAAAGGCAATGAAAGACAATTCTGGGGAAAAAAGCGACCTCACCCTCCACATGTGCTCCATATGGGATAAGGTCAGGTCATTCTTGGGCCTAATCAGCTACTACCCTACACTTAAAGAATCATCATCGAGTTGCTCTTAACATTATGAAGAGACTTGCTTTTAGCATTCCAGAAGCTGAGATTTAACCCTACACCCAAATTTAACAGGAACAGGAGAAGAGCCTCAACTTACTTCAAAAAAATCACCTACATTAAGAAAGATGAGAAAGGCATATCTCTGTGATATTTAATATATATCAACAATGAGCCACGGCAAATAAAAAGCTTGTTTCAATTTTAGTCTCCCTCAAAGAAAAATATAGTATGTAGAATAAGGGAAATATTAACTCTCTCTTACTCTGTCCCTGTCTGATGACTTTTGCAGCAGAATTAAAACAAAGAGTTAGCAGGGATAGGAAAGATATGTGTGTGTTTATATGTGGGGATAAAAAGGGGACAAAAGAATAAAATAAATAAGGTGCACAGAAGAGAAACAAAAAACAATGTACAAGAAAGTAAAGAAAAGATGGACACTCAATGAATATAATTTCTTCTACTAATATATATTTTCTTGAACTGGTATTTGTTATTATATATTTTGAATCCCTCCCTGATGTTCTGCTGGGCACATGACAATGCTCTTTCTCTTTTGTTTTGTTTCATTTTGTTTTATATTCTTTTTCTGTTTTTCTTTTTTCTTATGATGTTTCTTTGAATAAAATAAATTTTGGGGGAAAAGAAAATCAAATAAAGAAGATGGGGATGTTATGATAGAAAGATAGAGAAAGCATCCGCCCTCACACTCCCCAAGTTTAGCATATAGCATATTTCCATAAAGTTTTGTTTCATTCTTTGTGCTTGTGTCTGTCCCTCTTCCCAGCATGTTATAAGCACTTAGTAAGCTTGCTGAGTGATTGGTGATTGATTTACAATCCTTAGACAAACTGTCCTTAGACAACAGTCAATATTTGAAAAGTGGACAGAACTCAAAATAATGCTTAGATATTGAAAAAAATAAGAGATTTCTGCTTAACATAAGGAAAAATTTCTAATCATATGGGCTTCCTGGGGATTGTGATGAATACCATATCACTAGAGATCTTGAGATAAAGTCAGGGATGCTGCAGAGAGGATTCCTGTTCAGTAGTTGTACTAGAAGAGATTCTTTCCAAATCCAAGGTTCTGATTCCATGAATTTGAATCAGTCCCTCCTGAAAATTTCTCCCAATACCTTCCCTACTTTCAAGACATTAGTCCTTAATGATTCAAGGGATGACAGCTTTCTGGGATTGTCTTGTTTATTCAGTCATGTCCAGATTTTCATGATCCTTTTTTGGGAGGTTTCTTGGTAAATATACAGGAGCAGTTTGCCATTTCATTCTTTAGCTCATTTTATGGAGAAAGAAACTGAGGAAATAGCGTTTAGTGATTTGCCCAGGGTCATATAGCTGGTAAGTGTCTGAAGTCACATTTGAACTCAGAAAGATAAGTCTTCTTAACTCCAGATCTGGTGTTCTATCCACCACCTAGCTGCCACACTGTCTCCATTAAAAAATCCAGACGAGCATCACAGCCCTTAGTTTACAGACTACCTCATCTTCACTTCTTAGAGTTTCTTTTTTTTTTAATTGAACTGACCTGTTGCATTGGTGTAAGGAAAACAATCCCTTGAGGCTGCTTATTAATCTTGAGTGTAAGGACAACCTGTGAAAATAAATTGGCACTAAGCTATCAGAGTATTTTTCTTCATCTTCAGGATGTCATCAGCTTAGTTTCCCAAACATCAACCCTTTGATCAGCCCCAATGTCCCTCCTGAATAGAATTCCCTCTTTATAAGGAGATCTTAGGGACAATATGTGGGAGGCCACAATTACCCTCCTAGATATCAACCTGAGAGGCAAAGGATATGGCCCACTCCTCCCTAATTTCACTGAAATAGCTCGTAATAATAATAATGATTCTAATTTCTGTGTCTCTCTTTAAGGTTTTCCAAGGGCGTTTCTCACACAACAATTTGTGAAGTAAACAGTGCAAATAATATTTGTTATATAGCAAGCACAGTAAGACTGGCATACAGAACAGCTTGATGTGATGCAGAGAGAACCAGGAAGAACTGCATTCAAGTACTGCCTACTACTCCCCCACACACACATATTGTTTATATGACCTCAGGCAAAGAATTTAATCTGTCCAGGCCCCTGAACAAACTCTGAAATTAAGTTTCAGAACAATTGCTAATCTTCAGTGGTAGAGAGAATTTCTTCACCTGGAGTGCCCTATATCGATTAAATCATTTATTTAGCACCTCCCCATCCAATAAACAAATAAAATCTATACCTAAATTACAATTTACAGGCATGGGACAGAGTTAGATAGTTCAGGGGTACAGCACTGGCCCTGAAGTCAAGAGAACCTGAATTCAAATCTGGCCTTAGACACTTAAAATTTACTAACTGTGTGACCCTGGATAAACCCCAGCTGCCTCATCAAAAAATAACAAAGAAACAAAACTCAATTTATATGCATCATTCATTGAATCTTAGAATCCTAGATTTATAATGGGAATGGACTTCAGAAATCATATAATCTAATCCCCTTATTTTATAAGGGAGGAAATTGAGGGACAGAGAAATGAGGATATTTTCAAGGGTGCCACAGTGATCCAAGTAAGTCTCCTAACTACAAGTCTAGTGTCCTTTTTACTGTGTAACACAGACTCACGATGTCATCCATATATTAACTGAAGTCTTTTTGAAGCTAATTAATTGAAGTCTTAGAATAACCATTTCCCTAGTTCATTCCCCAATGTGTGAAGCAGGAATGTCTTTTCTTTAAAGAAAACATATTCATGTTTGTATATGTTCACAGAAATATATTTATTTTTATATGATTATAGCATTACATAGAATAGACAAAACTTTACAGAATCATAGAATCAAAAGATTTACGTGGGTAAAATTGATTTATATTGATGAAGGAAGCAACTGCATTGATTAGATAACTGATAACATCATATATAATTATCTGTACAAATATTATATACAAATGGTCTTTTCTTTATCCTAAAAGTACTATTATTATATACCAAAGACAAGTTCCAAGATTCTAGGAATAAGTGCCCAAGCCTATGGAATCTCTATTTTCTATCAGCTTCCTAATTTTATAACTAAACTGTGAGATTGATTCATCATGGAACAGAGTGACAACACTTAGCCTTTCTTACACCTGCACATGGGCACAGTGCTGACCATCTCTAACTGACCCACTTCTTCACTTGACCCTGGGCTACCACTTCCTATGATTCCAAAGCTTTGGTGATTCCATCTGACTTCAGCACCCTTGACATTTGGACTGCCCAGGATCAGCAAAAGAGACTGGAAGACTTTGACATGAGTCTTCCTGACTCTAGCCCTAGCACTTTATCCACTGAATCATCTAACTGCCCTACAATGTCTGAGACTCCTCCAGCTCCCATGATCACTATCTTTAGTATAGTTCAACATAAACAGAAATAGTTATAGATAAGGACAGAGATTGGGACTAGATCTGTGCTTTTATTGTTGTAGAGAACTCCCATGTAAGGAAAATCCCTCCATCAATTCCAGTCAGCATCTCTGCAACTTAAAATCTAAAACTGAGAAATTAAATGGTTCCCCTAGTTCTTGAACTGGTACTTAGTGTCAGAAGTGTGACTTTAATCTAAGTCTGCCTGGCTTTGAGTTTGAAGCTTCAAATCTTACTATATAATTTATTTATCTATCTGGTTATCTATGTTCATATCATACCATTTGGTGGACAAATTTTTCTAGTTTTAAGAGCAGCCTAGATTGTGGGCTAAGTAAAACTATGAGATTGCTGGTAGGTTTTATGGGTCTATTTTCAAGGTTATAATAAACAAACTAGGTTTAGGAGAAAGTCACTTTTAATTTCACTAAAGCCTGGAGCCTACCAAGCAAGAAGAAGGTTCTAATAGCCAAGAGATAGTGTTCAAAATAATGTATAAGGTATAAGAGGGAGCTAGAAAGCATACCCAATGTCCATAGGGAAGGAATCTTGATGGCCATTTTTAGCCAAGTCTCTTTTTCCACTGGTATTAATGAATTGGGAACCTCTATTAAAAGTTTCTACAATGGTATTTCACCTTTCTACATTATCTTATGCTTTGTAAACTGCTTTCTTCATGACTCTATGAACAGATACGAAGTATAGCTATTTTTACAGATGAAAAACCTGATATTCAAAGAGCTGGACTGAAATATATTGAATTTCAACTCAGATCTTTTGATTTCACACCCAGTCCTCTTTATTTAGACCACTGTATTTCTATCTTTGTCACATCAGCACTCATTTATATTTTATATTCTCAGGATACATTAAGGACCTTTTGTCAGTAAAGCAAAAACAATCTTGAGTTTTGTTTTCTAGTAGAGGGAACCAAACTATCATTCCAAACTATTCACACTCCTTCACCTATCTATTTATATCAGATATCAAAGTAAACCTACATGAGTTTCTAATTCTGATAACATTCTTCCTACATGCTACTGATATTATAGCTATTATCACTTATCCTGAAAGACAACTATAGTATAATGAATCAAGATCTTGCTTTAGAGTTAAAAAGATATGGGTTCAGGTCCTACCTTTGACATTTATTAGTTGCATGATCTTATTAGCTGTATATAAATTTCTTAATTTCAGAGTGTCTGCAACTTTCTAAGAATATAAGTTGGAAAACAGATGGCAATCTATATTTTTCTGGTGTTACAGAGACATGAAGGAAGAATCTCATTCCTTAGCCATGGCATTATGGGGAAATAGAGACAAAACTAGAGCCTAACACCAATTCTCTTGTTTTTGGTATTCCCCTGTCATAGAAAAGTAGAGACAATTATTATTTTCATCTTGTAAGAGAATCTTAAATTTTCAAATGTGTAATAAGAAGATTATCTATGAAAGCTCAGTCTTGGAATATATGTGATATGATTGATTTGCTGCTAATCCATATGTAGGGTTGGTGATCCTGCATATGGAAGTATATAATGGAGCCATTTCCTCCTTCTAATGAGAACACGCACAGGTTTATTCTGACTCTTTTCTGATGATTTATTGTGAAGTTAGAAAAAAAGTCTTTGAATTGATTGCCAAGTCAGAATTGAGTGTGTGTTCAAAAAGTTCAGATCTCTTCTCTGGTGGCTTTTGGATAAGGAAAAAAAAGAAACTCTGTGGATTTCCAGAAAAGGGGTAGAGGTGGTGGCAATTGTATAACAGCAGCATTATCTTCCACTAGCCATCACATTGCCTTGGACCCATGACACTGCTATTTCTTTTGTCTTTGTGTTTCTTTCCTGATCCCTGTTGAATAAGTGTCAATGACAGAGCAGAGCATTGTGACATTATGAGTTTCAAAAGATCAGAATAGCCATCAAGGACTTCCTTAGCAACTGGAGCTGGTAGAAGGAGTAACTACATCTGGTAAGGAGCCAGCCTTGGGGATCCATTTTCTTGACCCAGTACAGCATGAATATACTTGGCAGATGAGATGCTGTGTCAGAAAAACAAAGGAGAAATTTGTCTATCTTCCATGACATACCCAGAAATTGGTGAACCATCACCTGGAGCACACCCACTTTATTTTTGAGGTCATTTTTCCAAGGGACTGAGTGGATGGCTAGAGGGGGAGAGTATAGCCTGGTTCCAGGGGTGTGTGTGTGTGTGTGTGTGTGTGTGTGTGTGTGTGATGTGGAAAATATATTTTTGTAAAAACTACTTGATGCTAACTGGGTACATTCTCTTGGGGAGGTTAACTGATTTAGAGAAGTGTTAACCTGACATACTAGATAGGGGCTAATGAGTGAGAGTACTAGAAAATGCCTTAATGTCTCAAAGTTACCCTAGAACTCTGATGGAAGGTGTGGTTACATGAGCCCTTGAAACCCTATCCTATCGGTGAATAGAAATTGGGAAAGAGAGCCCAGAGCCTGCACTACAAATGAAAGATAATATCTTTTGTACACTTAGTCCACTATCAATAGGACACATGTTTTGAGTTGCTTGTAAAATAATGACCATGGGCTGAATCAAGTTATTCACACTTACTGTCCTAGCATTCTGAATGATTTAGGGGATGAGAGATGGCTGACTGGGGTTAGGGATGCAGTCAGTGACCAAGAAGGAAAGTTTACTCTTCTCCAAAAGAATCAGTGATGTGCTCTTGGCCTTATAAGCATGATGATCTAAATAACTAATCCTTCCTCTTATTACAAAGCCAAGGCATTATAAATTAGATTAGGGATGTTCCTTCACTCACATTTCCCTTAACTTCATTTCTCTAAAACAAACGCCTCTCACTGATACAAGGAGCCAGAGCCTGCAGCACATTCTTTTAAATGTCTTCATTTGTGCCAAGTCTTTGTCCTTAAAGAGCTGATTTAATTTTTGTAAACAGCCAAAAATCATTCATTGGCAAGTCTCACGAATAGGATGGGTGATTAAGCTGGGGAATGGCAATGGGGGTAAACAGTTAGGTATTTTGACTATAATGTGATCTGATGGAAGCAGCTAGATGGCAGTGGATAGAGCTTCAGGTCAGGTGTCATGAAGATGTGAATTCAAATCCAATCACACATACTTATTAGCTTTATAATCCTTAATATAACCCTGGGGAAGTCATTTAACCTGTATGCCTCAGTTTCCTCAATTGTAAAATGTGAATAAATAACACTGACTTCCCAGGGTTGATGATCGGATAAAATAATATTTATGAAGCACTTTACACAGTTCTTTGCATGTAATAAATGCTGATTTCTTTCTTTCTTCCCTCTCTTCCTTTCTACCTTCTCTCCTTTTCCTTTTTTCTTCTCTTCCTCCCTCCCTTCTTTCCTCCTTACCTCCCTCCCTCCCTCCCTTCCTTCCTTCCTTTCTTCATTTCTTCCTTCCTTCCTTCCTCCCTTCCTTCCTCCCTCCCTCCCTTCCTTCCTTCCTTCCTCCCTTCCTTTCTTCCTCCATTCCTTCCTTTCTCCCTTTCTTCTTTCCATGTTTCAAACCTGTGTGCTTCTAAGTCATTTTAAGCAATTGTTGCAATGAATTTATAGATACCTAAGGTGATTAATTTGAAAGGGATAACAACCATTGGAACAAATAGATCCTATTGTATATGTTCAAAATCAATCTCCTTCTATGATATACTTTATTCAGTGTATCCTTTGTAGAATGTATACTTATATGTTCCATTGGACTGAAAGCTCTTTGAGGCCAAAGAGAATATAACTTTTGCTTTTGAGCTCATAGACCCTTGCACATAATAGGAACATAATGAATATTCATTGATTAACTATTCATCTGTTCTCTGTTGAGCATATTTCTTAGCTTAGAGGAGAGAGCCCTAGTTCAAGTTGTTTGGCTATTTTCTTCTACTTTTCTATTGCATGTGAGGCATTCTTCATTCCTCTGGGCTTCAGGCTCCTTATCTATTAAACAAGAAGTTGGACTAGGGGGCCTCTAAGATTCTTTCTGGCACTAAATCTATTATCTCGTGCTACCAAAGAGTGAAGTTAATGCTTCCCCCACCATTCACCAAAAATTCTTTCCATGTTCTTCCTAGTCATAAAAGCATTTCATATGTCAACTGAGCAAATACCATAGTGGTCTGATCCCTCTCACTCCCCACTCTGAACAGTAGCCAGACCTGTGTGTGCATGTATGTTTTCAGGAGAGGAAGAGAGACTCCATGAGAAGCTTTTCCATTCCTTGGGTCTAGTCCAGGCAATTTGCTACACTCAGGGAGCTGAGTTTGGCTAATAAACTATGCTTGACATAGTAAGTTGATATGATTCTCTCAAGCCCCTCATTGTTAGAGTCACAGAGCAAGCTGTATTTCCAGAAGTGGAGATGGGTTTACATTGACCTATCTTCATGGTTTTACTTAGTCTATATCATTCAGCAAGTAAAAATTAGGGGTTTAGTCAGTGGTCACAGAATAATGAGAATATAATTCCTCCCAAGGATAAATCATGAGACTATGGGTACATTGAATGTTATGTGAATGCATGTAGCTAACTAGCTTAACACCTTGAAAACAAATTTCTAGTTGTCAAAATGTCCTGATTAATTGAATACTGATTTGGGAATTCTCTGTATTTCTTGATTAAAAAAAAATCGGTACTGAGATACATCTTAATCATGAACACATAGAATATGTACTCATAGGAAGGCTAAGTTAATCTTAAAGGAAATCTAATGCAACTCTCATTTTATGGTTAAAGAAACTGTTATCTAGAAAGAGGAAGCAATTTCCCTATAGTCAAACAGTAAGATAATGGTAAAACTGGAATAATCTCCCTCCTTTCCCAGGCAGTCATTCAATAAGAATTTGTTGTTTACTTACTATGATTTTGGTATGGACAATTCAGTGCCCAGGACTGAAAGTATTAATGAAGGCAAAAATACCACCCTTACCCTTAAGGAGCTTACATTTTAATGTGAAAGAAAGCAAGTAAACAACTATGTGCTTAAATACACACACACACACACATACACACACACACACACACACACACTATAAATGGGAGGTAATTTTAAGGGAGTCTTGAAGAAAATCAAGCAGTAAGTAAGAATCAGGGGTGAGAAAGAAGATTATTCTAGGCATGGAAGACAGTTAGTAAAAAAGCACAGAGATGGAAAATGAAGTGTTATATGAGAAAAACAGCTAGGAGGCCCCTGTAGCTGGACTATGGAGTGAATGGGGAACAGATCCTTGGAGAATGTATTCATTTTAAACCACATTATTTTCTGTTCTTAAGGTATTTCTTAATAAATTTTATATTTATAGACAAAAACTTCTAAATAGGCAAAAAAAACTAACCCTTATTGTAGCACAGGTGAGTGACAGGGAAATGAAAAATAAGGGAGGATACATCATTTCATTACATTTTGTAATAAGGAATGTGGGATTAGGATATAGGTCTGGGAGAGACCTTGGTCCAACCATTTTATTTTATAAATGATCTCACCTATACAGTCCCACAGGAATTTTACCCAAGGTTGCAAAATAACAGGTATAAAACCAAGCCTTCTGACTCCACAACTAAAATTCGTGGATTTTAACATCTTCATGAGAACATCTCAGAGATTAACAAAGATTTCTACCCCTTTTCATGTTTGGCAAATAGGGAATTTTAGGCTCTGTTTACTTGGGGGTTACAATATAAATGGCCTTAGTTGAAATATTTCTTTCTGTCACCCAGTTAAACATCAGCAGAAAACAAATTAACAGGGACTAATTAAGTATTTGGGGGTTGTGAAGATGATAACAATGTGAGAAACATAATATGGGCACATCTGGTTGGTCCCATTTCCCACCATCAGGTAAAGTCACCTCTGCAACCTTGTCAAAAAAATAAAATTCATGTAAAAAGTATCTCATTCAACATTGTACTCAGGTTCAATGTATAAGCAATATTCAGATTGAGCTACCACCCAGGACATGCTTTAGTAACAGGCTAAATAGGAACTATAAATCTAATAACAACTACTTAGTTGGAACAGTATAGTAAAGCAAATATTAGAGGAAACTCAATGATTCAAATCTTGCTCAGTCCTACCACACACGAATGGGTACAATCTCCCACAGATTCATGTGCTAATGGGAAAGGGAAGTGTACACATCTTCAGCGCCATTATTAAGCAGGTCCATAATCTCCACTCCGATACTATACAAATGGAGTCATTCAGGCAGTTTCCTCACCTCCTTTCAATGGAAGGTCCCCAGCCTTCAATGCTAGTTGAGCTAGAACGAGTGGGCCTTTCAACAGGCTCACCATACAGTCATCACCCCCCACTGAGTAAGTCTGAAGCTGGGGATAAACACTCACTCCCCTTTCCCTTTGTCCTTTCAACTCCCATAAGACCTCCAGTAATTAGTGCCTGGCCATGCAAATTGTCTTGAAGCTTCAGTAAACTTCAATAAGGCACTCTAAATACTGGGGAAGAAGGGAACAAGCTTGCAGTTTGTCCCTCTTATGCATTACATCTCAGAGTTGGAAAATAGCTCAAAGATCATTTAGTCCAATCCTCTACCTAATGAATGATCCCACTTATAACCTGTCCAATCTCTATTTGGACATCCTTGTCTCTCCTCATAGAATATAAGCTTCTTGAGGGTAAGGGCTATTTCATTTTTTGTTTTTGTATTCCTAATGCCTGGCTCATAATGGGTGCTTAATAAATTTATGTTTATTGTTTGACCACTGTACAATTCACTGTATTATAAAATAATCTATTTTTTTCATGAAGTTCTAGTTATTAGAAATTTGAAAAAATACCTTTATGCTCAGTTTTATTTGTTAAAACCAAGATAGTTCAGGGGAAGGGACTTACTCATTTAAGAACCCAACTGCAAAATTAAAGGAAGCATTCTCTAGGAGAGTAACTTTCTGAGTGAGTCAATCTATCTTTCTTTTCATTTAGAAAGATAGAATGAAGATACCTCAAATGAGATATCTGTAAAACACTTAGCACTGTACCTGGCACAACACAGATTCTCAATGAATGATTATTCTCTCTCCTTCCCTTAGCATCTCCATATTGAGACAATTTCAGCACATAGGGATTTAAGCATAATGATATTAGGCGTAAGTAGAGATCACAGATTAACAGAGAGGACCTAAATGAAGAAAATTATATCTTTCCTCTGAATGGCAGCTATAGTGTTAAGAGTTTAGGGACAATCCAAGAAACAATAATGGAAGACAATAGTATTATACAAATATAAAGAAAAGAAAATATCTAGAAAAGCATAGATTTTTGCAGTCAGTAATAAAGCTATTTATTGTACTTCTGAATTGGGGTTTTAAGGCTGACCTTATTATCACCTTCATTTTACATTTCAGATCTCTTTGCTCTTTTATTGCCACTCACCTACCAGTCAAACATGCTAGAACATCCTTAAGGGTCACTTAGAAAGTTATAGTCCATTTGGATAGCATTATTGATATCATATAAGTATGGAAAATGAGTCTAAGAGGCAAAATGTATTGTTCATTGCTCATAACAAAACCATTGAAGGACCCAACAAGTAGAAATGGAGTAATTACTATGGACTCATACTAAATGAGATTTTATGGAAGATTCAGAAGAGGTACCATGATAGAGTCAGAGGAAGATAGTTTTTTTTTTTTTTTCAAATAGTTTTACTCATAAAATCAAGATAATCTTAAATTCGTACACTAGTGCCATCCAGTGGGTAAAGAAAATAGCTACAAAATAACCATCTTTCTCTTTCAAAGAGTTGGGGCGAATGATTAGTAAATAGGAATGGCTGGGGAAGTTATTCCAATAACTCCTGTTTAGCACACGTTAAACTGCATAGTGCTTTATAGTTTGGAGCATTGCAATGTGATTTTTGGCAGATTAATGGGTTCCCTTAAATCTTGTAGCTGAATTGTGGAGTGCCAGATAATGTGGAAAAAAGGAAATATGTAAAAGAATATACAAAAGTATAAGAAGTCAATGTCCTGGTGGTACTATAAATAGAGGATCATACTCTAACCTCTGAAGGAGAAATGAAGTCACCTCAAGTAGAATTTATGGGTCATGGATTGAGATCCAATTTCTAAGCCATGGGGTTTGAGAAATGTAAAATCTAGGAGTAGCTAGATAGTATAGAGGATAATACACCGGTCAGGAGGACCTGAGTTCAAATTTAAGTTCAGACACTTACTAACTTTGTGACCCTGTGTTTGCCTCGAAAAAAAAAAGACCTAAATCCAGGAATCAATGGATGAAAGTTCTTGGAGTTTGAAGAAGTGAAAATAGTGAAAACTGTAAAAGTGATGAAGTTGTAGATGGTGATAAGTAACAGTGATAGAAAGGATAAAGAAGAAAAGTGATAAAGAAGAGAGTAATAGTAATAGAAATAACTGAAAAACTATAAATAATAAATCATAACAAAAAACCTGACTTCAAGCAAATCATTCTTGAATGATTAGGAAAAAACTTCAGATATGAACTAAACTTGAGTTTGAAGAATGGTTGCAATTTGGATGGACAGAGAGGAGATGAAAAAATATGTCAAGGACTAATACTGCCAGAAAAAAAATCAGCCATTGGGACAGGTCATCCAACAAACATTTATTAAGAACCTACTATACGTCAATCACCATGTCCATTTCTGGGGATACAGAAGACAGTTCTTATTTTTAAGAAGCTCACAGTCTAATGTGTGACTATATACAAAACAGCTATGTAGAAGTAAGATATAGACAGGATAAATGGAATATAATTAACAAGGAAGATAATACAATTAATGAGGAACAGAAAAGGACCACAGATTTTGAACTAGAAGAGACTTCAGATACCATCTAATCAAACTCTGCCATTTTATGCATGAGGGAACTGAAACCCAAGCACATTAAATAATTTTAGTGATAAGTGACAAAGTTCAAATCCAATCCTCTTTCCATTGTACCATATATCTTCTTCCTGATTTGCCTCCTTCTACTTTAGTAATGACTCATAGCAGAGGGATATGTGTGTGTGTGTGTGTGTGTGTGTGTGTGTGTGTGTGTGTGTGTGTGTGTTTAAGTATATATTTGTATGAGTGTAAACTTTGGGGATAGATTGGAATGAAAGTGTAGAAACCCTAGATCTTTGTTTACTGTGATTTCATCTATATGAGGAACTTTTCATATAGGAAGGTCTTCTTCTCATTCAGTTTACAAAACTTTTGTAATTTATAGTCTTAGCAACTTAGCTGAGGGCACTGAAACATAGTAGATCAAACTGGTATCAAACAACTAATATCTGCCAGAGATAGAACTTAAACCCAGGCTTTCCTCTCTAAAGTCAGCTCTCTACTATGCCATATGAGCTCCAACAATTTCTATTATAGACTAATAGTAATTTGTAGAGGTGACTCAACAATCATATTATAGTAGAACTCTCCTCATAGAAGCCATGCTGAGAAAGAACTTCTCATATTAAAGACTCTTTAACCATTTCTAAGTATATGGGGTGGAGATGGGGGGAGAGAATGGGAACTACATTGCAATGTTTTACTATGGTGAGGAATATAACATTTTCACAAAGGGAATTGAAAAAGATAATCTCTTTGCTCTTCTCAAAGGGAAGTCCAAAATTTGAAATGGTCACAATAGACAATTGAACAATTCCTTCTAGAAGACCTTCCAGACTCTCAAGAAAGGTCTTTGGACCCTCATCTCTTCTAGCCTGAAATTTTCAAATGGCAGCAACAGTCTGAATTTTCAAGATCTACTTGTGAAGTTTTCGGGTTACTGTGCCCCAGAACACAAGAATACATTCCAAGAAAACTGTCAAGGTAGGTATTAAAAAGTAGGTGATTTTTGACTGCTGAATATGGAATGACTGACTTAGGGCCAAAAACAATCAGTATATCTGTCCAAGTTATATGGTGTGTGTGAAATATCAGCTTGCTAGTTATCACAATATTATGCCATTCTGACCTAGAAGGAACCTCATTTAATCATCTAATTCTATTCACAGCTGAAGAACAGCCAATTGGAGACAGAGTTGAGATTCAAACCCAGATTTCCACATCCCTAGGTCAGTGTGCTCCCCCATATTGTATATTCTCCCAGGAAGCCAGGAATCCATTGTACTCTCTCCTCTAGATCACTGCTTGAACAAGCCAGGAGAAAGAGACCAGCGAGGAGAAAAAAATAACACAGGGTATCATTCCTACTTATGGGCTACTGGCCATATAGTACAATTTCTTGAAAAGGCCTCTCAGTCCAACATTATCTCTTCCACACAGTCATAGTGACCAAAATAACACTATTATTGAATATTATTCTGAATCTCACAGAATTTGGGGAGTGGGGTTAGGGAGTGAGGATTTTCTCCCAAAATTCCCCATTCAGTTCCTAATACTACAAAATCAGAGTAAGGTTTTGACACCTGATATATTTGTGTCAATTTGTTGATAGAAAAGATTAGGAGGAAATGAAATATAAGTTAGAGTGAAAGAGTTGGGGGGTAGAGAAGTGAAGTAAGTATAGTAGGAAATAGGGGTCAAATGTTGGAATAGCTAATTCTAATATTCTTTAAAAAAAAAAAACCCAAAGCAACAACATAAATGTAAAATTCTGCAAATTAGCCCAAAAAGATCAATTGCATGAAAATAGGGAGCAAATACAAGTTTCAAATTAAACAGTTAACTTGAAAAGAGAGTTGGAAAAATTTAATAGCACACAAGCTGATATTAGTCAGCAATGTGATAGGCAACTAAAATAACTAATCAGATTTTAGAATGTATTAATAGAAACAGAACTATTAGAAAAAGGCAGATAATAGTTCTACTAATCAGATAAAAGATAAATTACTCATCTCTGAGTAGAGCATCTTTAAAAAGGATATTGATTGATAAGCTAGAATATACTCAAAGGAGGGTGACCAAAATGATTCCATGCCTAGAATTCATTTCCTCTTTGTCTCCACAGCTTAGAATTAGTTTCCTTCAAAATTCAGTTCAAATACCAGACTCTACATAAAGCCTTTCCTGATTCTCTTTACTCTTCCCCTATTTTCTAATGGCCTTCCCTGAAAATAATCTTGTATTTATCTTGTATCAATATGTACATATTGTCTCCCTACATCCTTCCTCCACCAAATTACCCAGATTATAAATTCCTAGAGAGTAGGGACTGTTTTGTTTTTGTATTCTCAGTGTTTGCACAGTGTGTGGCATAAAATATATACTTAATAAATGCTTATTGGTCGATAGAACTGGGAATATTTGACCTTAATGAAAGAATCTTGAGGTGAAGGGGATTGGGAGGAGACAGTATAACTATCTCAAAATATATGAAGGCTGTTGAGCAGAAAAGCAAAACAGACAGGTTTTGTGTAGTTATTTATAACAGAAACAGAGTTAATGAATGGGAGCTATGGATCAGTAGATTTTAGCTCAAAATGAAACAGAAATTTGTAATATTAAAAATTATTAAGGAATGAAATGGTTTGTTTTAAGAGATTATCAGTTTCTGTGCCCAAAGGACTATAAAACCCTTTGATCTAGCAATACTAGGGCTATATTCCAAAGAGATTTTTAAAAGATGAGGAGCACCTATTTGTACAAAAATATTTAAAGCAGCTCTTTTTATCATGGCTAAAAATGAAAAATCAAGGGGATATCCATCAATTGAGGATTGGCTGAACAAGCTGTGGTATATGATTATGTCAAAGTGTCACAGTATTACTGTGGTATAAGAAATAATGAGAAGATGGATTTAAAAAAAAAAAAAACCTTGAAAGACTTACATGAACTGATGTTAAGTGAGGTGACCAGAACCAGGATAACATTGTACACAATAACCATAACATTGTGCAATGATCAACTTTGATATACTTAGCTTCCTCAGCAATATAATGATCTAAGACAATTCCAAAAGACTCATTATGGAAAATGTTATCCTCATTAAGAGAAAGAACTATAGGGTCTGAATGCAGATCAAAGAATATTATTTTTAACTTTTTTTGTTTTTCTTTTATTCTGATTCTTCTTTCACAACATGTCTAATGTAGAAATATATTTAACATGATTATACATGTATAACATATCAGATTGCCTGCTGTCTTGGGGAGAAGGGAGGGAGAAAAAATTGGAAGTGAAGATCTTATAAAACTGAAAGTTAAAAAAAGTATATCTATGTATAATTGAAAAAATAAAACACTATTAAGTGGGGAAAAAAAGAAGAAATGACAAGCAGGATAATTTTTTTTAAAACCTGGAGTTACATGAATTGATGCAAAGTGAAGTTAGAAGAACCAGGTAGCATAAATAATAACAGCAATATTGTGTAATGAAGAACTGTGACTGGGGACTTAGCTATTCTCAGCAATACAATGATTCAAAATAATGCCAAAAGACTCATGATGAAACATGCTCTCTGCCTCCAGAGAAACATCTAATGTCTGAATACAAACTGAAATATATTTTTTCTTTTTATCTTTTCCTTCCTTTCTTTCTCTTTCTTTCTTTTTTCTTACATTTTCTTTTTCTTCCTTTCTTTTTTGAATCTTCTAGTATAAAATGACTAATAGAAATATTTTGCATTATTGCACATGTATAATCTATATCAGATTGTGTATCATCTTAGGGAGGGAGCAAGAGAGAGAGGAAGAGAGGAAACGAGAATTTGGAATTTGAAACTTTTTTAAAATTAAAAAAATGTTTTAATATGTAATAGGGGAATTTTTTTTTTAATTTTAAAGAGATTATCTGTCCTTGTCACTGAAAGTGTTCAAATAAAACCTAATGGGAATACTATGGGAAATTTTTTGTATTAGTCAAGATTGGACTAAATGATCCCTAAGTTTCCCTCTTTTAGGTCAAAGGAAAATGTGTCCTTAGAATAATTGAACCAATTATTGAACCAATCTCCAACGACCTACCACATTTACGGGCAACTCATTTCACTTTTGGACAGCTTCAATTCTTGGGAAGTTTTTTTCTGATGTCAAGACTACATTGGCTCTTTTGTAATTTCTATTCTGTTGTGCTTATTTTTGTTCTTGAGGGCCTAGCGGGTTAAGTCAAATTCCTACTCCAAGCAATAGCCCTTTAATACTTAAAGATGAGGCTTTTGTGCCCTCTGAATCTTTTTTTCCTTTAGAATAGACAGACATAATTCTTTCATGTGACATGTAATCAAGGCCCTCCACTATCTTGCTTGTTCTCTTCTGGACAATGAACCTCAAAATGTTGCATACAGGACTGAACACAATACTTCAGATGAGCTCTGATAGGGATAGAGTACAATGGAATGAACTCTTGCTATTGTGATTTATGATTAACATGGGATAAAATTAAATAAATTTATTGACATACAACAAATCTTACGACTTTTTAAACTTAAATTTTTAAATAAGTAATATGTCCTGCTTTTGCAACTACTATTTGTTCACATGATTTGAGATTGTGCTCACAAATTTTTGACACATTTAATTTTTCACCATGGAACCATATTTTTATCCCACAGATATTCATTATTTTGCATATTATTTTCCAAAGGTGACTTTTTAGCCTGCAATGGTCATCAAATCATATTTATCTCTATTTCTTGGATCAATTTTTTAACATATTATGACATTTGGCACATTGCAGTGTGATGATATTGTATATTACCTCCAAATGGAATTTTGAATAATTTTAGGAAAATTCTCAATATATCAATACAGTGTCAGAGATGATTATTTTCTTAACAAGGAAAAGACTTCCAATAGTCTGTCACAAGTATTTTTTTCTTCATAATAATAAGGTACTGAGTTTTTTAAAGCTCATTTTCTTACAGTTGTTTCAACTTCAAGAAACAAAACGTACCTACACTTTGGAGGAAAGAGTAACTGTTCCAGCCACCAACTCCTTCTTAAGGTCTTTGCTTGTTTTATGAGGACTAATTGGACTGTTGTGCTATACAACAAATTATTCTTAGCACTTTTTGTTTTTCATCACACCTTTTTCCCCACTTCTGTGAGACTGATCCTACTTCATTGTGGGTTTGAATGATCCTTGGAATTCTTGGTTTTCTCACATCATCAGTTGTTGTGGTATGTTTTAACAGTCATGGAAGTGTGGAAATCATGGAAGTTTACACATTTCTATGAAATAATATCTATTATTAAAATCAGAAAAGTAAAATACACAACAAAAGAGAGTAATAAAATACATGTATATGTTGAAAAACCCAACATTCAATTGACAGAAAACTAACAAAAGATGAGAAACCAGTTTAATCCAATTCTATATCTTTAAAGTCAGTATTTTGAGTCAACTTAATATAAATAAAACCCAATGTGACAAAATGAAACTATATAAATATTATTGCTAGTTCTAATCACATCACTATATTACTGGAAATTATATCTGAAGATAGAATTTGATTTTTTTTAGTTTACGTATTATACTGCTGATACATCAAACTGGCTGTTCTTTGAAACCTCCAGTTCTTGTCAGAATAAATGCTGTTTAAGTATGTTTTCCATATCCTATACTTGTGAAGGTAATTTTCTGTGTGCAGTTATAATGCCATGCATTTATTAAATTTAAATTTTTAGCTTCTGCTCAATGTTATTTAATCTGTTAAGACGTTTCTGGTTCTTGAATCTATAAACCTGTACATTAATTAAGCCTCTCAGTTTTGTGTAATTTGAAAATAAATAAATCACTCATCTCTTTGTCTAAGTGATTGATAAAAATATTATATAATATAGCACCTACTGCAGATCCTTGGGAAATTCCACTAGAAACCTTCTTCCATGTTGACATTGAACCATTAACCACTATTCTTTGAATGTGGTCATCTAACTAGTTCTGACTCCTTATGATTTTGTTTTCTTCTAGTTAATATATCACCATTTTCTGTGTAAGAATACTATGAGGTGGTGCTTTATTAAAAGCTTTTCTAAAATCTAAGTTAAGTATATTCATTGCATTTTCTTCACCTACTTATCTAGTAATACAATTTTTTTAGAAACGAGATGAAGTTAGTCTGACATGATCTACTCTTGATAACTATCTTGCTGGCTATATATAATCGATCTTTTCCTTTCTGGATGTTTTCTAACCATCTCTTGAATGATATACTTTAGAACTTCTCCAGAAATTAAAGTCAAGGTCATTGTGCTATAGTTTACAGGTTCTGTTCTCTTTCCTTTAAAAATCATGGAATATTTGCTCTCCACATTTGTGATGTATCTACTGTTTCTCACAATCTTTCAAAAATCTCTCAAAGTGGCAGTAATTTATTAGATCAGATGAGTTTAATTCATCCAAGGTAATGAGGTGCTTTTTTACTACTCGAGCATTAATTTCATGTTGGTCATTTTTGTCCCTTCATTTCCAATACAAAAAGTCATTCTCTTGAACAAAGAAAACAGAAGCCAAACAAGAATTGAACATTTCTGGCTTTTCTCTATTATCAGTTGTCATCATCCCATTCACTCCAAACAAAGATCCTTCCCTACTTAGTACCTCTTTTCCTCCCAATACAACTAAAAAATTAAAACATTCTTTTTGGTATCCTTGACAGCCTCAGTTCATTGTAGGCTAACATTCCCAATAGTATTTTTCTAGGACTGTGCCACTCATATTCACCTGATTCTTATCTCCCATGCTCTATATGTTTTCTAAATCTATATTGGTTGGTGAGTTCTCTGTCCCTGACTTTCAATACCACACTGTCACATGGGTATCTTCATTTTCCACACCAGACACCAAATTTTGTTGTACCCTTTTGTGTATTATTTTTGCCCATTTAAATATCAGCTCCCTGAAATCAGGTACTATATTTATTTTTGCTTGTATTATATCCCTGGCACTTAACAAAGTACTTGGCACATGATAAATACTTAATAAATCTTTCCTTCCTTCCTTCTTTCCTTTCTTCCTTTCTTTTTTCTTTCTTTCCCTCCCTCCCACTCCCTCCCCACTTCCTTTCTTCTTCCTTTCTTTTCTTTCCTCCTTCTCTCCCTCCTTCCCTCTCTCCCTCCTTCCCTTTCTCTCTCTCTCTCTCTCTTTCTTTCTTTCTTTCTTCTTTCTTTCTTTTTTTTCTTCCTTTCTTTTCTTTTCTTTCCTTTCTTTTCCTTCCTTCCTTCCTTGTTTGTTTGTTTGTTTGTTTCTTTTCTTTCTTTCTTTTTTCTTTTCTTTCTTTTTTCTTTTCTTTCTTTCTTTCTTTCTTTCTTCCCTCCCTTCCTTCCTGCCTGCCTTTTTACCTCCTTTCCTTTTCCTCCTCCTTCCTGTGTATTCACATCAATTTCTTATGAAAATCCATTTTTTTCTTCCTCATATTTATTTCTCTTTGTGTCTTCTGAATTTCATTGTTGAGTAGTTCCAGTCCCTCCTGGACTGACTTTTTCTACAAACATTTAGAAGTATGGAGAAGATATTAAAAGAATAGTTAAAGAAGAGGAAAGTCATTTTTTTTTTTTTTTTAAATAACTTTTTATTGATAGAACACATGCCAGAGTAATTTTTTTACAGCATTATCCCTTGCATTCACTTCTGTTCCGATTTTTCCCCTCCCTCCCTCCATCCCTTCCCCCAGATAGCCCGCAGTCCTTTACATGTTGAATGGGTTACAGTATATCCTAGATACAATATATGTTTGCAGAACCAAACAGTTTTCTTGTTGCACAGGGAGAATTGAATTCAGAAGGTATAAATAACCCGGGAAGAAAAACAAAAATGCAAGCAGTTTATATTCATTTCCCAGTGTTCTTTCTTTGAGTGTAGCTGCTTCTGTCCATCTTTGATCAATTAAAGCTCTCTTTATCGAAGAGATCCACTTCCATCAGAATACGTCCTCAAACAAGAAGAGGAAAGTCAGAAGAAGAATGTATCTTGCAAGCCAAGAGTGGAGTGAATATCAAGAAGGGAAAGATGATCAACTTTATCAAATTCTACAAAAAATTTAAGCAGAATGAAATATCTCCTCTCTCTCCTTTTCTTCTGGCTTGTTCTTTTCTCTCTTCTGCTCTTCATCTCTTTTTCGTGTCTTCATCTCTTCTCTAACATTGTAACTGATAATAGTAATAAACATATATTGAACAAAATATTTTAGGGCACTTTATTCATCTCCTCTGGCTTTCTCAACCCTTCCTTTTGCATCTGTTTCCTCCAGAGGGGAAATGGATCAATTCTTCATCAGGGAAATCTCTCATCCAAGGCAGCATCTGGTCTGAAGTGGAGTCTTCTTTCATTGATAATTTGGCAGCAACACAAAATAATTCAGTTGTTTCAGTCATGGGTCACAGAGCGAGTCAGTAGCTTTGACTATTTTGAAAGCTCCAGAGCTTTCTGGCTCCATGCTATTGGTTCAAAATGAGAGACCAAAGACCCTAGAAAAGGCAGCTGTCTCTTTCAGCAATCGTGCTGCTATATAGCCTCATGAGTCAGCACTGCATCAAGTCTGGCCTGCATTTTTTCAGGAACAAATAGATTTATTCCCTTGCTCTCTTTCATGATTTTATTTTCCTTAATTGATCTAACAGAATCCAAAAGAAATCATAATCAGAGAGTAGCCTAAATTGCGTTCAGGTAGGATGAAAAGAGTACTCAGAGCTCACTTCTTAGCCCTCAGTAGCCCATCACTTAAGTACATGGATTGATTAAAAATTTGGAAAAATCCCTCCCAACTCAAAGTGTCTTACCAACTAGTCTGTCAGTGTCCAAATTTCCACCATTAGAGATTCTGCTCTTTTGAGTACTTCACCCTGTGGTCTTATTTAAGAATAGAATACAGGGAAAAGTAAAACACTAAACAAATGCAGCGATTTCTTAGGTCTTCTTTCTTTTTAATGAGATATCTTGGCAGTCAAAAAAAGATTGGAGAAAGTGGAAGAAATGGGGGAAGCTAGACTACAGCAGTGTCTTCAATAAAAGTCCAGAGAGCTTTTTCTTTTTATTCCATCACCCAAAAATGTCCTTTTCCTGAGGGGAATCAGAGCCTACAAGTTGCCCACAGCTAGAGCATTAAGTATTTTTTTCCAAAGGAGATCTGGCAAGGTTCAATCTATTTTCCAAGAACTACCACAATTTACCTCTCCCACATCAATCAGCCTTATTTCCATAGTACTCAAAGTTTCATCCTAATCATAGATATTTGATGTTTATTTTGACCTTTGTAACTTTGTTCATGTTATTCCATAGTCCAATTTGGAGCCAGTCCCAGGTAAAACCCTTCCCTATCTCTTCTACTTCTCTATTTTTTTCCTATTTTTTGACACTTTCTCTGATCATTCTAGATAACAGTTCTAAGTCTCTTCTCTAGACAATACCTACAACTTACTGCTTGTGTTTGACAAATGAGTTCATACATGATTATAGTAAGGCAGTGATCATAATTGATTGGATATATAGGATGTTCAAAGAAGGATGAATATCTCTTGTGTGAGGGCTGATGAGCCCTTTTCAAGGCTGCTCATCTCTCTTTGGTATCCATCTGTCACCTAGCCCTCATCTGTGACTCCAAGAAACTGTCAGCAGATGACTCAAACTAGGTTGAAGGTAACCTGTGGGTCTCAAACTCTTTGCCTAGCTAGTTTGGGGTATCTACCCCAAACATTTTCTTGACAGACTAGGAAGCTGTGAACATTTTTGTTTCAATGGGGCATGAAGGTAGCAGAAGCAAATGATATGAAGTGCTTAGAGATTGGTCAGATACTGAAGATGTCAAGTCATTCACTGCATCCTGAGCCATCACCAGTAATCTTGACTTTTGTTTTGCCACGAGATTTGAATAATTGTGGAAGAGAGAGTGAGACTGATGACTTCACACAACTCTGACTCATTTACCACTAATTTACTCACCAGTCAAAAGGCATCACCCATTTCATCTTGCTATTCAATAACTTTACAATTTTAATATTCAACTATTTACTATTTATTATTTTACTATGCTACTATTTTGCTATCTTTTTAAACCTACCTCAAAATCCTATGGCAAAAAGCAAGTGACAAAGCAGCAAGTATGGCTATCACAATCCTGAACATAGACAACTTAGGGCATAGAATTGTCTTCTTATTGGACTAAAGCAGCAGAGGGATTTGGCAGACCTCTGGGTGTCTAAGCAACTTCCTTTAAAAAAATTTTTTTTATTTGAAATTTTGAGTTTCAAATTCTATTTCTTCTTTCTCTCTTCCCTCTCCGAGACAATAAGCAATTAGATATGAGTTATACATATGCAGTTATGCAAAAAATATTTCCATATTAGTCGTTTTATACAGGAAGAGAAACAAAATGAAAAAATAAAAGCAAGAAAGTGGACAATATCATTCTTTGGTCTATTCAAACAATATCAGTTCTTTCTCTGGAGCTGGATAGTATGCATCATCATTTGTCCCTTGAGGTAGTCTTGTATCATTGTACTGCTTAGAATGACTAAGTCATTCACAATTCATCAAACAAAATTACTGTTACTGTGTACAATATTTTCCCAGTTGTACTCACTTCACTATGCATTAGTTCATGCAAGACTTTCCAGGTTTTTCTGAAATCATCCTGGTTGTCATTTCTTATAGCACAATAATATTCTACTATAATCATTTACCACTGCTTGTTTAACCATTCCCAATTAATGGGTATCCCTTCAATTTTAAGTTTTTGAGCCACTACAAAAAGAGTTTCTATAAGTACCCTTGTGCAAATAGATCCCTTCCCCTATTTTGGAATTTTTAGGATATAGACCTAGCAATGATATTGGTGGATCAAAGGGTATGCATAGTTTCATAGCTCTTTAGGCATGGTTCCAAATTATTCTCCAGAATAATTGAATAGGTTCACAACTCTATTAACAAAGTTTAGTACCCCAGTTTTTCCACATCTCCTCTAACATCTAACATTTTCCTTTTTTTGGTCATATTAGCCAATCCTGAGCAGCGTTCTTAAGGATTGTACTGCTTACTTCCAGACATGAGGAAGGGGCTACGAAGGTTCCCTAAAAATTGTGTGCATCACCAAACCCTGGCCTGTATGTCACAGTAGGTAGGAATCTCACTCTGAAGTCAAAACATGAAAACATGTACAAAAACTTTTGCAAAGATGATTCCATTCATCATTGGTACATGGAAGGTTTACGTTTTAGGACCAAGAAGAATCCAGTAGACTTGAAAGATGAATAACTTTTGTTTTGAGAGAATTCAGCAGTTATCACAAACAAATAGCAGCCTTGATTGAAACAAGGCTGGCAAATGAAAGCCAGCTTGCTAAAGTCAGAACTGGATACATTTTTTCCTAAAATGGTCACAATGGTAGAGAGTGAGTGAAGCTGACATAGCTTTTGCAATCATTTCTTGTCTAGTCAATAAACCTGGATGCCTCTCAAAAGGAGTGAACAATAAACTCATGCTAATGCAATTGCTTCTTGTAGGAAAGTACCACACCACTTAGAAACAGTATGCTCACTTAGAAACAATAACAGCAATAGTCACTACTGAAGACATATATTTCACAATCTCATCACCAACACCATCTTCCATTTACCTAAACCCAAAAAAACTCCATGGATGCACCCTTGCAGCAAAAATTGACATTTAATAAAGTATGTCATTGAAAGGAGAAGAGACAGATAAGAGGTGAGAGTGACAAAGACCCTATGTGGTTCAGAGTGCTGAACTATAAACTTAACTAAGCTAGACATTTGCATTTTAACAAAAGCAGCAACCCCAAGGCATGATGACTATCAAAAGATTCAACATCACAGTTAGAGTGCTTCTCTATGTGTGAATTGACTTAAGGGAAAGCTGAGTGAACACACTGTTGGTAATGATGAATCAAAAAAGGAGTGGGCATTTTTCAGAGATCTGTTGTACAGTACAATATATACTCATCTGGAGTAGAACACTAGCAAATCATGATTGGTTTGATGAAAATGATGGATGGAGAAATTCAGTGGCTAATAAATGAAAAATGGGAACTCTATAGAGTCTACAGCAAGATAGTTTGTCTTCTCTAAAAAGGCAATGTTTAACTCCATCAAAAGTAAAGTACAAGCAAAGCTTAGAGAAATGTAGGATTCTTGACTCAGTAAGAAGGCAGATAAAATTCAGTTTTACGACATTTGTAACTATCCAAAGTGCTTTTATGATGTCCTGAAGCCTGTTTATAGGCTAAAGACCTATGCTGCATCTCAACTATTTAGCAGTGATGAAGCCACATTGCTCAATGATAAGAACATGCTTTTGAAGAAATGGGCTGAACACTTCTAGTGTTCTCAACAGAATCAATCAGTGCTGAAGCCATTGATTACTTCAGGTTGAAGTCAAAAACTCTCTGGCTGTATTTCCAACTGAAAAAAAGATTTTGAATGGTATTAACACATCTCTCATGTGGCCAAGTACCTGGTGCTGATTCCATTCCAGCAGATTTCTATAAGATAGAAGGTCCAATACTTTTCCTTGAAAATCACTTGAAACCAAACTTCTAAACAGAGTCTGATGGAATAAAACCACTCTCCAGCTAAAGATAGACTGGAAAAACTTCAAGAAAGGTCAGTCTCACTGGAATGAAATGGGTATTTAGCCCAAGTCAGATAGACTTTAGGAAAGCTGGCGAGAAAGTCTTAATCACAGCAAATCAGCAACTAAGACTCTCAGTCCTGGCTCAATAGAGAAGCAAATCAGTGGGACAGCTTCCGGTCCCAGCTCAGAAGGCAAATTGGGAAACCAGGCTTTTTCATGAACAGAGCAGGCAAAGCTATTTCCTGCAGACACAAGAGGCCTCTATGCTCAAAGCCAAGGCTCAGAGCTACATAGCATACTTAGGACAGTGCCCCCTTTACTCCGGGAACAGAATTCCATCTTAAACGTAAAAAAAGAAGAAATCCAAAAAAAAAAGGAATGAAAATGAACAAGAAACCAAAAAAGAACCTTGACTATAGAAAGCTACTATGGTGACAGGACAGACCAAAACACAAACTCAGATGAAGACAGAATATCCACAGAGGAAATCTCAAAGAGTGAGACAAATTGATCTCAAGTTCAAAGAGGCTTCTTGGAAATGCTTATAAAAGATTTCAAAAGGCAAATAAAAGAGGTAGAAAAAAATGAGAAAAGAAGTGACAGATATGCATGAGAGAGCCAACAGTTTGAAAAATGAAGGGAAAAATTGTCTGAAGAAAACAACTCCTTAAAAAGTAGAATAAACCAAATGGAAAAAGAGAGACAAAAGATAATTCAAAAAAATCACACATCAAAAATTAGAAGAGGGCAAATGGAAGCTAATGACTTTGTGATTCAGCAGGAATCAGTCAAACAAACTAAAAAGAATGAAAAAAATAGAAGAAAATGTTAAATATCTTATTAGCTAAACAGCTGATCTGAAAAATAAATCCAGAAGAGACAATTTAAAAATTATTGACCTATTTAAAGGCCACAACAGAAAAAAAATAGCATTCTACAAGAGATCATTAAGAAAAAATTCCCCAATAATCTAGAAACAGAGAGGGAAATATTCATTGAAAGAATCCATCAATCACTTCTCCAAAGAAATCCCACAAAGAAAATCTCAATAAACATTGTTGTGAAACTCCAGACTATAATCTCAAAGAAAAACTTGATAGACAAAAACAATTCAAATATCAAGGAGCAACAGTAGGGATCACCCAGGATCTGGCAGCTTCTACAATAAAGGACAGGAGGGCCTGGAATATGATATTCTGGAAGGCAAAGGACCTGGGGTTACCATCAAGAATTAACTATACAGCAAGATTCAACATCATCTTTCAGGGGAGGAGATGGAGCTTCAATGAAGTAAGAGACTTTCAATCATTTTTATTGAAAAAAAAACAGAAGTAAACAGAAAATTTAATCTACAAACATAAGACTCAAGAAAACCATAGAAAGGTAAATGGGAGATATATATATATACACACACACATACATACACATGTATATATATACATATATATGTACACACACATATATACATATATAAACACACACAAACACACACATATATTTAAAGGCTAAACTTTTACATCTCTAGATAAGAAATTTATCTGTAACTCTTGCAAACTGTATCTATCATTAGGGCAGACAGAGGGGGGCATCAAAATGGACTGAGAGTGTGGTTATGAATGATCCCTGATATGATGACATCAAAGAAGAAGACATTAAGGGATGGGAAAAGGACTGTGCTGGGAGAAGAGGAAAGGAAAGGTATAATGGGGCAATTAGTTCACATGAAGAGGTGGTGCCAAAGACCTATTACAAATATGAGAAAAAAGAGAGGGGGATGAGCATTGTCTGAAACTTGATCTCATCAGTTGGGGCTTTAAAAGGGGAGAAAGAGAAAAAAAAAAGAGAGGAACAGGATAGAAGTGAGGCTGGAAACACTAGGAAAAAAAGATAAGAAAAAAAGGGGAAGGTTTGGAGAAGATAAGGTAGTGGTAGGATGGGGTTAAAAAACACTACTAAGAAAAGGGGGTGGGATAATAGGAGATAAGGTAGAGTGAGTAAAAAAAAAACACTATTAAGAAAAGGCAGAGAGGTGAGAGGAGATAAAGTAGTGGATGTGGTGGGTAAAAAACATATGACTTAAGGAAAGGGTGAAAAGAGAGAACAAAAGTATATACAGGGGAGAAAATATGATGGAAGGAAATACAGAGCTGGTAATAATAACTGTTAATGTGAATGGGATGAACTCTCCCATAAAACAGAAGCAAATAGCATAGTAGATTTAAAAACCAGAATCTTACAATATGCTGTTTATAAGAAACATAGTTGACACAGAGAGATGCATATAGAATAAAGATAAAAGGCTGGAAGAGAATTTATTATACTTCAGCTGAAGTTACAAAAGCAGCAATAACCAATCTGATCTCAGATAAAGCAAAAGTAAAAATAAATCTTATTAAAAGAAATGAGGGAAAGTATATTTTGATAAAGGGTACCATAAATAATGAAATAGTAACAATACTAAATGTAAATGTGATAGAGCAAGCACATTCCTAGAGAACATTTAAGTCAGTTATAGAAAGAAATAGACAACAAAACTATTGTAATGGGAAACTTCAACATTCAAATGTCTGAATCAGGCAAATCTAACCACAAAATAAATAAGAAAAAAAACTAGGGAGGGCAATAGGATCCTAGAAAACCTAAATATGATAGATCTCTAGAGAAAATTAAATAAGGACACAAAGGAATACACCTTTTTTTTCAGCAATGCATGGCACCTGCACAAAAATTGACCATGTATTAGAGCATTAAAAACCTCATAATTGAATGCAAAAAGGCAGAAATAATAAATGCTTTCTTTTCAGACCACGATGCAATAAAAATTATATTCAATAAATGGTCAGGGAAAGATAGACTAAAAACCAATAGGAAAATAAATGATCTAATTTTAAAGAATGAGTGGGTCAAACAACAAATCACAGAAACAATCCATAATTTCATCCAAGAAAATGACAATAATGAGTAACACACCAAAACCTATGGAATGCAGCCAAAGCAATTCTTAGGAGAAATTTTATAATCTCTAAATAGCTACATAGATAAAATAGAGAAAGACATTAATGAATTAGGCATGCAACTAAAAAAGTTAGACAAAGGACAAATTTTAAACCCCCAATTAAATACCAAATTAGAAATTTTGAAACTCAAAGGAGAGACTAATAAAATAGAAACTAAGAAAACTTGAACCAACAAACAAAATTAAGAGATGGTTTTATTTAAAAAAAAAAAACTAACAAAATAGATAAAGCTTTGATTAATTTGATCAGAAAAAGGAAAGGGAAAAACTCAAATCATTAGCATCAAAAATGAAAAGGGGAGACTTACCACCAATGAAAAAAGCATTAAAGTAATAATTAGAAGCTATTTTGTCCATCTTTATGTCAGCAAGTCTGATAATCTAACCAAAATGGATGAATATTTATAAAAATAAAAACTGCCAAGGTTAACTGAAAAGGAAATAAAATATTTAAATAGTCCCATTTTAGAAAAAGAAATTGAACAAATCATCAATGAACTCCCTAAGAAAACATTTCCTGCGCTAAAAGTTTTCACAAGTGAATTCTACCAAACATTTAAAGAATAATTAATTCTAATACTATGTAATTGTTTTGAAAAATAATTAAAGAAGAAGTACTGCCAAATTCCTTCTTTGACACAAATATGACACTGATACCTAAACCAGAAAGGGCCAAAACAGAGAAATAAAACTAGAGACCAATCTCCCTAATGAATATTGATGGGAAAATTTAAATAAAATATTAGCAATAAAATTACAGCAATTTATAAGTAGGATAATGCATTATGACCAAGTGGGATTTATACCAGGAATGGAGGACTGGTTCAATATCATGAAAACTATCACCATAATCAACCATATTAATAACAAAACCAACAGAAATTATATAATAATCTCAATAAATGCAGAAAAACTTTTGACAAAGTACAGCACCCCTTACAAAGTACAGCAAAGTACAAGTGCATAAGGATAAAGGGAGCTTTCTTTAAAATAATAAGCAGTATCTATTTAAAATCTACAGCAAGCATTATTTGTAATGGAGAGAAGCTCGACGCATTCCCAATAAGATCAGGAGTGAAACAAGGATGCCCATTATCACCACTACTATTCAACCATTGTACTAGAAATGTTGGCTTTAGCAATAAGAAAAGAAAAAAGAAATTAAAGGAATTAGAATAGGCAATGAGGATACAAAATTAACATTTTAAATAGATTTTATGATGATATACTTAGAAAAATTAGAAAGTAATCCAAAAATCTACTGGAAACAATCCATAGCTTTTGCAAAGTTGAATGATATAAAATAAACCTACACAAATCATCAGCATTTTTATATATTACTCACAAAACCCATCAGCAAGAGAAGAGAAATTCCATTTGAAATTACTGTAGACAAAATGAAGTACTTGGAGGTCTACCTGCCAAGACAAACCCAAAAACTATATGAATACAATTACAAAACACTTCTCACACAAATAAAATCATATTTAAACAACTTGAAAATATCAATTGTTCATGGCTAGACTGAACTAATATAATAAAATATAAAATATGAAAATAATAAAATAATAAAAAAATTTATATGAATTTATATTGAGTGAAAAAAATATAATGAAAATAAAAATAAAAATAATTCTGCCTAAATTGGTGTACTTCTTCAGTGCCACACCAATCAAACTGCTAAAATATTATTTTATAAAACTAGAAAAAATAATAACAAAATTAATCTGGAAGACCAAAAGGTCAAGAATACCAAGGAAATTGAGGATGGTGGCTTAGCAGTACCAAACCTAAAACTGTACTATAAAATAGCAGTCATCAAAACTATTTGGTACTGGCTAAGAAATAGAGTGGTGGATCAGTGGATAGATAAGAGACACAAGATACAATAATCAAGGCCTATAGTAATCTACTATTTGATAAACCCCCAAACTCTAGCTTCTAGAATAAGAACTTACTATTTGGCAAAAATTACTAAGAAAACTGGAAAATAACAAGTCATAAACATGGCATAGATTTACATCTTACACCCTATATCAAAATAAGGTCAAGATACATAATTTGGACATAAAGTATAATATCATAAACAAATTAGGAGAACAAGGAATAATTTACCTATCAAATCTTTGGAAAAGGGAGGAATTTATGACTAAAGAAGAACTAAAGAAATCATGAAAGACAAAATGAATTAAATTAGAAAGTTTTTGCATAAACAGAACCAACGGAAAAAAGATTAAGAGGAAAGTACAAAGCTGGAGGAAAATCTTTACAGTCAGTATTTCTGATAAAGGCCTCATTTTTAAATTGTATAAAGAACTGTGTCAAATTTATAAGAATATACATCATTCCCCAATTGATAAATAGTCAAAGGATTCAGATGATGAAATTAAAGCCATTTACAGATATATGAAAAATGCTCTATATCACTATTAATTAGAGACATGTAAATTGAAACAGGGGATGTGGGAAAACTGGAGCACTGATACATTATTGGTGGAGTTGTGAAATGATCCAGCCCTTCTAGAGAGCAAGCTGGAACTATGCTGAAAGGACTATAAAATTGTGTATATCCTTTGACCCAGCAGTGCCACTACTGGGTCTGTATCCCAAGGAAATCATAAAGGACCAAAAAAGGACTCACATGTGCAAAAATGTTTGTAGCAGCTCTTTTTGTGGTAGCAAAGAATTGGAAAAGGAGTGGATGCCCATCAACTGGAAGATGGCTGAACAAGTTGTGGTATATGAAGGTAATGAAATATTATTTTTCTTTTTAAAATGATGAACAAGTTTATTATAGAAAGGTCTGGAAAAATTTATATAAACTTATACTGAGTGAAACGAGCACAACCAGGAATCCTTTGTACACAATAACTGCAAGAATGTGTGATAATCAACTATGAAAGAATTGCTTCTTCTCAGTGGTTCAATGATCCAAAGCAATTTCAATAGACTTTGGACTGAAAATGCCATGTGCATCCAGAAAAAGGACTAAGGAGACTGAATGTAAATCAACACATGCTATGTTCAAGTCTTTTTTCTGTTTTGTTATCTTTCCCATGGCTTTTCCCTTTTGTTCTGATTTTTCTCTTCCAACATGATTCATAAAGCAATGTATATTAAAAATAAATAAACTTATTACAATAAAAAAGGTAGAAAGTCCACTGCTCATATGGAAGTTGATAGAATTTTCCAGATAATATGACAAGAGGAGTCTTATCCCCCAGGAGATCAAGGATACCTCTATTGTTCATGTCTATAAAGGAAAGGGAAGTAAGTTGTCCTGTGACAATCCTTTACTCTCCTTTACTCATTGCCAGCAATATTCTTGTGAGAGTCCTTTTGAATACGCTGATCTTTCATCTGGAAAACGATCATTAATACAAGAGCTACTGTGGCTTCAGAAAAGGCCAAGGAATGGTCAACATAATGTCTGCTGCCCAACAACTCCAGGAGAAGTGCCAGGAGAAGAATAGAGGTCTATACACAATGTTTGTTGTAAACAAGACCTTCTATACTGTCAGTTTCAAGGGTCCGTGGAAAATAATGGCAAAATTTGATTGCCTAGAGAAGAAAGACCAATGGAAATGATAGAAAGGAAAGGAAGGGAGAGAAGAATGGAGGAGTGCTGAAGAGGTGAAAAAAAGAGTTAGTCCTATGTATAAGTAGAATAAATGGCTATTTGCTGAGTGAAAAAAATTTGGCTGAATTTTTATTTGTATTTAATAAGAAAGACACCAATGCATTAATATTTTACAATGGCTACTAAATGGAATCCATAAGTTCCTCACATGATGTAAGATTCATAAAAAGAACTGATACTGCTATTGTATAGCTCTTTGATGATAAAGAAGAGGGGTGTTAAGATTTCAGGTTGATTCCAATGAGAACTGATCCTGTCCTATACCATATTAATACCTTCACACACAGGTAGAAATTAGATATTTTGAAGGGAAGGTTTGGGAGATACAACAAGTAAACAAATAAGTAAATGCAAGTTAACTTTAATAGAGAGGAAGCATTAATAAGTCAGGAAAAGCTTCCTATAAGTAGTGACACCTAAACTAAGTGTTAGAGGAAACTAAGGATTCTTCAAGAGACAGAGATGAGGAGGAATTGCATTCAAGATAGGAAGAACAGCCTGAAAGTAGAAAGTGGAAACCTGATTTGATGAAATAGCACTTAGACTAGTTTAACTGGAGGACAAAATGTGTGAAAGATGAAAATATGAAATAAAGCTGGAATAATAGGCTAGAGATAGAAGATGAAGAATTTTCAATGCCAGGCTGAGTAATCTGTATTTTATCCTGGAGGCAATGTAAAACCTCAAAGCATGTTGAGCAAGGGAATGACATGATCAGATGCATGCTTTGAGAAGATTTTGGCAGTTTTATAGAAGATAGAGTAAAGAAAAAAGAGATTGGAAGTAAGGCAACCAAAAAGCACACTTCTTAAATAGTTCAAGTGAGAAATGATGAGATGGCAACATGTTGGGAAAAAAAGATTGTAAGGGATTGAGGAGATGTGAAGATTCCTCACAAATAATTCATCTTCCACAAGAGTTGCCAGTGTATAAACTGCAATTATCTCTCTCACTTTAGTCATTGTGTTTATGCTCTTCATAAGCACTATAAGGTGAGATGTTTAAGTGGTTCAGAAGATGATGCTTTTTGTTGCCTTTGAACCCATACATAATGCAGTATATTTTCCCAATTCCCTAAACATCCTATAAATCATCCTTCTATTTAGATACAACTTCTTGATGTGTCCTGGTTTCATTTATACTGAGAATTGCTGATGTGGATTAAGTTCAGGTCCTTCACTGGTATCTCAATTCATTGGTTACTTGACAAAGATATCTCATTTGTAGTAACCAAAGTTAAAATAATATTTATTAATATCTTTAAATAATATTCTCTGACCCCTTTCAATATAAAGCAAGGCATAATCAGGGAGACATGACCTCCCAATACATACATGCCACTATCATGAAAAATATCTAGTCAGAGTCCAAATGAAAGAATTCCCTATAGGTATGAAAATTCCATAGACTGTCCTTTCTTTCAGCTGACATTGTGATGATTGCTTCATTCCTTAGAATACTAAGGCAGTTCATAAATGAAATTTAGAGTTGTTTAATATATCATCTTATACTCTATATCATTATAAATTCCAAATAAATACGTGACTTAAATATAAAAGATCATTTAAAAAATTAGAGATGAATGGCATGGGGTATCTTGCAGAATTATGTGTAAGGAAACAGTACTATATTATATAAACAAAGGATGGAGATGATCATAAATAAGAAATTGAGTGATCACCCTTTTGTGTGTGTGTGTGTGTGTGTGTGTGTGTGTGTGTGTGTGTGTGTGTATACGTATATATATATATATATAGATATATATATATATATATAGAGAGAGAGAGAGAGAGAGAGAGAGAGAGAGAGAGAGAGTCGAAAAGCATTTGTGTTCATGAACAAAATCAATGCAGCTAGAATTGAAAGAGAATAAGGCAACTTGGTAATTTTTTTTTTTTTTTTTTTGCAGTAAATAGCACTGACAAAGGTCTGATATACAAGTTATATAGAGAAATGTGCAAATGTATAAAAACAAGAGCTATTCTTCAATAGATATGAATAAGCAGTTTCAAAAGAGTAAATGTAAGCTAGCAAGATTTATATGGAAGAATGTTTCAAACTACAAACAATAAAAGAATTTCAAGTTATAACAACTGGGATACTTCATCATATGCTTATCATGTTGTCACAGATGACAAAAGACAACAATAAATGTTGGAGGAATTGTGTGAAGACAAGTAATATTAACCAATTTTTGACAGAAATTAAAAAGTCACTAAATTGTACAAACCCTTCAACTCAATAATATGTCCATTTGGCATATACTCCAATTAGATCAAAGACAAAAAGAAAAGTCCCCCAAAGACTAAAATATTCATGGAAGGAATTTTTGTGATAGCAAGGAATTGGAAACAAATGCTCACTGCTTAGGGAAATACAAAACGCATTTCAATACATGAGCGGAATAGAATATTGCTGCATTAAAAGAGACTATAAATATAAATGTAACATGGATTGATTCCATTGTCTAAAAGTCTACATTTTATGTCTCCATAGAATTCTTACCCTTTATCTCATGGTGGGAGTGAAGGAGACCTTTATCCTCAAATAAGAATACAGAAAACGTCTTAATGGTGCTTTGACAAGTAGTTTTAAAGAAATAGACAGTTCTTGCTACACATCCAATGGAACAGACTGCTCCCAACCACATTGTAAGTTCCGGGCCAGCTCCCTGGAGGTCTCAGAATCAGCCAGAGTCAGGATAAGCAAAAGTCCTTGGTCTTTAGGGGGAGAAATGAAAGGGATCGCCAAAACTGTCACATGCTCTCCACCAACCTTCCTTCTTCTCACCCTCCTCCAAAGTGACTCTGGTTTGTCTTACTCCACCCCCTAATCCCTCCTATCTGTACACACCAAAAGATCGAGCCAGCATGGAATAATGAGAAGGGCCATTTTTCCAAGCATATGCTAATAGACTTATTGTCCAATAAGTAATCAGCCTTGAGTGCTCCCTTGCCTGATTCCAGTGCACCTATTCAGAGTTTCAGCCCTTTACACCACATGATAAACCAGTATAGAATATTTATACATGCACTAGTGTTCCTATCTCCCAAAAGCAGATCCTTTCATATCTTCCACATGAGTTACACCATCGTAAGTGGTTTAAGCATGCACCAAACCTCCCTTACAAAAAGAATTCAAAGAAGCATGGAAATACATATATGTGTGTATGAGTGCATCTTTATATTTCTTTGAATTCTTTCTAAATACACACACATATTATATATATATATATATATATTATATATATTACATATACACTTATGTGCACATATGCATATATACATATATGTTAATACACAGTAAATATAATTAGAAAAACCAGTATGCTCCATAACTAGAGCAATATAAACAAAAAAGAATAAACAATAAACAAAAAAATAAACTGAATGCTATTTGATGATAATAATCAAGCCCTGTCCTGAAGAAAAGATTAGAAAATATACCTCCTTCCCTTCTTTTGTTGTTGTTGTTCAGTAATGTCCCATTCTTCATGACCCTATTCTTGGTAAAATTGATAAAATAGTTTGCTATTTCCTTCTCCAGCTCATAAGGCAGACAGCATGAAGTGATTTGCCTAGGCATACACAGTTAATAAGGGTCTAATATGGGATCTTCTGAACTCAGGTCTTTCTGACTCCAGGTCCAGGACTCTATCCACTGTGCCACCTAGCTGTCCTTCCTTTCTTTGTACAGATGGAATACTGTACTTGTGGAATATTAAAATACCATAAGATTTAATTAATGTCTTGGTTAGTTTTGCTGAACTTTTTTCTCGTTTCTTTTAAAATCATTGTTTCAAAGATAATCGATAGGTAAAGAATGAGGTAAATTCAGAAATTAATGTGGTATAAAATGCAAAAAGCATCAATAAAAATAAAATTATTTTAAAGAATCAAAAAAGGATATCTCTAACAATCAACATAGAACAAATTAAGGGAATAAGTAATGCATATTGTACAAATTACAACATGCAGTTGGATGGGCAGCCTGTCAAATTAGGTAGGTGGGGGGGGGAGAGAGAGAGAGAGAGAGAGAAGATTTATCATTCTTCATGGAAAAAAGAAAAGACACAATAATCTGGGCTCAGAATTGATGAATAAATAAAGAATGGGATTGCTTGCACTTAGGAAATTTCCCCATGCCTTCAAAATCCATAACCCAAACCATAACTTTTAAAATTCAATATTTTCTTAGTGATAAAATATGTCAGTGAATTACAGAACAACACATTCTCTGAAAAATCTAAATTTTAAGCAAATTAAGATACAATGAATACATACGTGGGGGGTATATCTGTAGCATATTATCAACAATGATTTGTGGATCAAAGAAGTGATGGAAGGGACTTTTTTAAAAGGAAAAAGGGTTTTAGACCTGGGATTTTATTAGTATATAGCATACAGTATTTTAAAGATAGTTTTAGCTAATCATATTCTTGCTTTAATAATTTGAAGGTTTTGTTTCTTATTTCATTTTCTTTTTAAAAATAAATGTTCTTATTATTTCAGAACATTAGAACTATTATTTTCTAATTTGACAATATACTCTATACCAGTAGTTATAGAAATAAACACATATTGGGTAGAATTATCACCATATTTGTGTTTCTTCAATATTTAACATTTCTTATACTACAATTTTGTACTAGAATTAAATTTCTGAATGTTTGTTTCATTGTCAGTCTTGGTTAATTTTACTTCCTCCTTTATTCAAGTCTCCTTATTTTTAACCCAAGTATTCATCATGGGCATTGATATATAGGTAGGCATAGTTTAAAAAACTAAGACTAAAAGGAGATAAATAAACATACATGCCCTTTGTGGATATAGACTAATAATTGTGTGTCATATATTATCGAGCTTATTAAATGATTGATTCTAGAAGAATAAATCAACTTTTGATCACATGATTAGCTCCAACCAACTTCCAAAGTTTTTGCACTTCAATTGAACATGCATATTGTCTGTGACCATTTAGATAGTAAAGTAAATGACATTATTTTCAATTTTTTCCAGTATAATAGATTCCTTCTATTCCACACTATCCCTCACCCCCAACACACACAATATTCAACATCATATGAAAATATTGGACTAGATAATTTTCAAATTCATGGATTGTTGCAACATTACATAAATTATTTTTTAATAAGGAGATGTTAGTCATTTTTCAAACCATACCAAGAGAGTCTTCATTTTCTCTCCCTCTGCAGTGTAGCGTTGGACTGTGCAATTAAGGAATAGCTGAGCAGTAATACTGTCTCCTGCTTTCTCTGGGCAATATCTCATCCAGGGTTGGGGCTCAGCAAATGTGAAGTGATCTCCTGAATGAATTGGAACTTGCCGGATTGAAAGAGTAACACTTGCCAAATCCTGAGTCCAAGTGAACCTCACGGGTTTAGAATTTAGAACGTGAACCTTTCAATTTTTGAGTTCATTTAGACTAAGAAAAGCACAACTTCCGTTATTTAAAAATAAAGAGAGAAGAGAGAGCATTAAAAAATCTCATAAAAAGGCTCAGGGTCTTGTTGGGCATTAAAGAGCTCTTTAAAAGCAGCATTTTGAGGAGTAGAATATAAAGGAATCAGAAGCATATGGATTAAATTCCCCATTCATTATGCATCTATCCAAGTATTGAGAAGAAAATTTAACACAACATGGCTAATGTCAACAGGTCGGAAAAATACTTTGAGTCATGGAGAAATCCCCCAAAGGACATCAGTTTGTGCCTTTGCTGCATCTCTTAATTCCACAATGAAAGAAAAAAAGTGAAAACAATGGGCTGTCACAATGCATACCCAACCCATCATCCCTGGTTCAGGTACAAAAATCCTCACTTTGACTTTGTCTATTCATTCAATTTCTGTCTGTTGCCAATCCTTTCTTTGTAGCCTTTTGCATTTCTCATGAGTTCTTCATTCTCATTACTAATATCCTAGTGCACATGTTCATCTCCTTATACATAAGTAATTGCAAATGCTTCCAAACTGCCTCTAGTCTCTAACTCCTCCAATTCATCTTATTCACCACTGACAGTTTCATCTTCCTACAGAATTGCTTTCTTTATATAACTACCTTGCTCCAAAAAGATTCCGAGGTTCCCTACTACTTAAAGAATTTAATCCAAAGTCTTTGAATGGTATTCAATGTCCTTCACAATCTGGTTCCAACCTACTTATTCCACCTGATCTCCCACTATACACTTTCAAGAATACCCTGTTCTAATGAGACTCCTCTTGTTGTCCTGTACCTACTATTCTCATTCCTTACCCACTGTTTTTGTTCATACTGTGATTCTAGCTAGAAAACCTTTGTTTTTCTTCCACATTTATCCAAATCCTCACCTTTTTCATAACTTAGCCCAAATCTTTCCTTCTCAATGATGTCTTCTTCAATTTCTCCAGTCCACTCAAGGGCAGAACGATGCTTTTGTCCTCAAGCCCTAGAACAATGATAACTACTTTTTAAAATTTATGTACATATGAAGACCTCACTTTCTGAGGCAACAGAATCACAGAATCAATCAAAAACAAGGATTTATTAAGCTCCTCTGTGTTCTAGGCAACATATTATGTGCTTAAGTATACAAGTACAAAGAAAGAATCTCTACTTGAAAGGAACATACAATATAACTGCCATTGTTGTTCAGTCATCCAATCCTGTCTAACTCTTTGTCACCCCACAAACCATAGTATGCTAAGCCCTTCTATTCTCCATAATCTTTGTCCAATTTCACATTCATTGTTTCCATAATTTATCCATCCTATCCTCTACTATCCTTTTTTCTTTTTGTCTTCCATTTTTTCCAATATCAGGGTCTTTTCCAATGACTCCTTTCTTCCCATTATGTGTCCAAAGTATTTGTGCTTCAGCTTCAGTATTTCACCTTCCAGTCAATAGTCTGTATTTATTTCTTTAAATATTGATTTGATCTCCTTGCTGTACAAAGAATTCTCAAAAGTTTTTTATGGTGCTCAGCTTTCCTTATAGTTCAACCCTCACAGCCAAACTTACTACTGAAAAAACCACAGCTGTGACTACATAGGCTTTTGTCCCCAAAGTGATATCTCTACTTTTAGTGTACTGTACTTATTTTCCATAGCTTTCTTCCCAAAGATCAAGCATCTTTTCATTTCATGGCAGCAGTCACTGTCTGCAGGGATATTTGAGCCCAAGAATATAAAATATGATACAGTTTCCATTTCTTCTCCCTCTATTTGCCAGGAAGTGATGGGACCAGTTGCCAAGATCTTAGGGGTTTTTTAAAATTTTATTTTAAGCTTCAAGTCAGCTGTTGCAAGATATCTTTTTTCACCCTCATAAAACAAACAAAAAACAAAAACAGAAAAAACCCAAACTTCTTAATGCTTTTTCACTTTCTGCCATCCGAATAGTATCACCTACATATTTGCCAGTTCCATAATGGCACACTTGCGTGGATTCTGGATAATAAATGATGCTCTAGTGCTTTCCTAATCACCTGAGGAATGAATCAGGGTGGTGTGCTTGCTCCCATGCTTTTTTCAGCATGATATTTTCAATAGTGTTATCAAACGCCTTCAACAAGGATGAAAATGGCATCAGCTACAACACTGATGGTAAATTATTTAACTTGAAAAGGCCACAAGTCAAAACTAAAATGGAGAGAAAGTTTGTGCATGACTTTTTGTTCACAGATAATTGTGCACTCAGTGCAGCTTCCAAGGCTGAGGTGCAACAGAGTATAGATTGATTCTCTGCCACTTGAGCTAATTTTGGCCTGACAATTAACACCAAGAAAACAAATGTTCTCCACCAGCTAGTACCACAACATCCAAACACAGAACCATCAGTTACAGCAAATGGAGAGATTTTCAATGTCATGGATAAGTTAATGTACTTTCCAGGGATATATACATAGATGATGAAATCAATGCACGTAATGTTAGAGTTAGCTCAGTGTTTGGGAGGCTCTGAAGGAAAATGTGAAATACAAGACTTATTAACTGCCTACCAGATTGAAGGTCTAGAAAGCAATTTGCTGACCTCATTATTGTACGCCTGTAAAAACTGGACAATATACCAGAATCATGCCAGGAAACAATCACTTTTATGTGAATTGTTGTAGGAAGATTCTGCAAATTAGTTGGCAAGTAGGGTACAGATGCTGAGATTCTTTCTCAAGCCAAGCATTTAAACTCTACTGCAGAGTGTGCAACTCTGATGGGGTTGATCATGTTGTTCAAATGTCAAATGTATGTTTTTCTAAAAAGACTTTTACAAAGAACTCACACAAGGCAAATGTTCCCACACAAATTAGAAGCAGCAATATAAGGACACTCTCAATGTCTCGCTGAAGAACTTTAGAATCAATTGTGAGACATAGAAGACAATGACACAGGATCACCTGGGTAGTTTGGGAGGCCACTGGAGAAACCAGGAAAGGTTTTATGCAGAAGATGGTGATTGAAAAATCAATCAATTTACCAGAATTTATTGAATCTTTTTTATATATACCTGGGGATAGAGAAACAAAAGTGAAACAGCTCCTACCCTCAACGAGTTTATAATTTATGCAGGGAAGAGAACATATATTTGTAGACATATACAAAATAGTTTCAAGACACTTTTGGGAAGAAGTTACTAGCATCAGGAGAAGATTGAGAAAGCCTTCCTATAGAAGGTAGCCCTTAAACTTAGCCTTGAAGGAAAATAGGGTTTCTAAGAGTTAGAAGTGAGAAAGAAGTATATATTCCAAGCATGGTGGTAAGTTAATGTAGAGAGCATGAAGAGAAGTTATGTGTAATAAGACTAGAGTGATAGATTGAGAATGGGTTGGTAAAGGCTACCAAAGAAATTTATATTTGATCCCAGAAGTAATGGGTTTATGCATTAAGATGGCTTAAGTAAGGGAACTGAAATAATTTCAAAAGTTGTTTGAAACTCCACTTTTAAACCTCTTTTCAGTTATTCCACTCTGCTTCTCAATGACCAGATGGACATTTGCATCACATCATAGAGGGTGCATATTTTATGATATAATACTTATCACTTTTTTCCTGGTTTCCTGAGTTAAGGAATATATGTACTTTATCTCCCTTACTAGACAATAAATTCCCTAGAAACAAAGACCATGTCATCGATGGATCATAAAATCATTGAATTTAGAGCTAAAAGTATTCTAAATGGTCACCAACTCCAACACTTTTATTTTGCAGATGGGGAAAATGAGGCAGGGAGACATAAAATGATAGATTTTGCCCATGGCAGGTGATCAAAAATTTGTTTCTGAATCAAATTGAATATGATGGTACTGGGTCTGGTGTATAAGAAGTTTGAGAGCCATAATTTATGGGTAATTAATAATTTTAATATTATAAATATTACATATAATTAAATGTTATAAATATGTATGTATTATAAAGTATGTATGTAAAATATTTAATGTATAAATATTGTAAAATATATAATATTATAAATATTGTAAAAGGGGTCAATGGCACTCTTGAATGCCAAAAATTCCTCATGGAACCCATTTAATATTATGTGTCCTTAGAAAAGTAGGTGTTCCTGAAGATGACAATCAACTCTTATTGTATAACAATTAATGAGAAGAATGAATATTACAATGAGAAGTGGGTTTATTCTAATAAGGGGCTAGGAGTCTATGGCTGATCACTCAGTCTTAGACAAAGAGACATCTCTTATCCAGACTAGCTCACGTAGAGCAGTCTAGACAAAAGGGGGTCTACCTCTACTCAGACTTGACTGACTAAAATACAATGTGCTAGACTTCACAGACTAAAATGTAACATTTTTCTAGTTGGCTGGGGCAACAACTCTATTATAAGATATTCTAAATAGGGTAAGTTTGGGGCAAGGTCAGAGATCTCCCCAATACTTTAACTGATAATCATAAATTATCATAAATCTTCAATTTAAAGATTTCTCATTGATTATATTTGGGGTCATCTAGTTCTGAGGTTGAAATCTAAAAATTAACGAAGCCAAGGGCATGTATATCATTTTTATATGTATTATATAATTTTCCTTTACTTTGTTGATCACAGACTAATTCCCACATCCTAGGTTTGAAAGTTGTCTTGCCACTTAATATTTGTGTGGCATTATGTCAAGTGATTTTTCTGGCTTCAGTTCCCTGATTTATAAATGAAAGAACTTGACTACATGACCACTATAGTCTGAAGCAATTACATGATCTTGTGATCTTGGATCTTTATTTTGTGATTCTGTGCTGGCCTCCTATAGATAACTTAAGAGATCTCATTCCTATTATTAAAGATACAAACCAACAGAATGTATGCTCTGTGGAGAACAGAATCAACAGTATTAACTTCCTGTGTCACACAATAATAGATTAAATATTAGCTGAATTACATATACACAAAATGGACCTTCACATGTGGAATATGTTATATATAGAGAATGTCATATATGAAAATATATGTGGGTGCATATTAGAGTATGGATATACCTTGGGTGGAGTGGGGTGGAGTGTTGTGTCTATGTGGGTGTATATCTACAATATCTGTGTGAGGGAGTCTGTGTCTGTTTTACTGCGTACCTGGGGTTAGTATCCAAACACAGATTTATAGAAACAGGAAATGTTTCTAGTACTGAAGTAGAGTCTTTAGAGATTATTTAACCCAACCTGCTCATTTTACAGATGTAGGAAAGTGAGTAAAGGCAAAGGAAAGTGCCTTGCTTAAAGTCACTTAAAACCACAGACTTAAAGTCAGAGAACAATAGTTGCAACTGGAATCCAGGATCCCTGACTCCTAATCCTGTGTTCTCTTCCTCAGTTCCACAAAATGTGCATGGATACAATTTGGTTTTAAGAAAAGAATTGAAGCCATTTACATTGGTGGGGACTGAGTGTGGATCACAGCATAGTATTTTCACTTTTTTTTTTGTTTGTTTGCTTGCATTTTGGTTTCCTTTTTGATCTGATTTTTCTTCTGCAGCATGATAATCATGAAAATGTGTATAGAAGAATTGCACATATTTGACATATATTGTATTACTTCCCAAGGGAGGGGTTTGGGAGGAAGGAAGGGAGAAAAAAAATTGGCACACTTAAGTTTTGCAAGGATGAATGTTGAAAACTATTTAGGCATAGATTTTAAAAATAAAAAGCTTTAATAAAAAAAAAAAGAAAAGAAAAGAAAAGAATTCAGAGATTCAGGAAGGAGAATGAAAAAGAGGGAGATCTAAGTGAATGTCTATGGTCAGCCAACCTTTTGAAAAACTGTCAAGCTGGTGACCTCCCATTTGTCCCCTTTCTTCCCTCACTGGAATCCAAGGCTTCCTTTTCTCCCTCCCTTTCTCCCTTTACCACTCCTCCTCAAAATCTGCTATCAGATACTTCATTCACATAAACATTCTCACAGACAGGTTAAATAATTTGATTAAACAAATATTAAGCATGTTCAAGCAATTTGAATTTTGATACAGGTCAGAACCCTAAATTAAAAATAAGGATTACTACTGTCAGAATATTCATGTCATCTAACACACTGTGGGAGGATCTCAGTAGGGTTAAGAAGGATAATTTTCTGGGTGGATGTGGAGGCAGTTTATGCTGTATGTAAGTCTCTGATCCCTTTAGTTTGTTAATGATTCTCAGTTTAAAAATCTAAGCATCATCTTGGTGTCCACTCTCTTCTTTTTCTTTGCTCTTCCTAAAGCAACCAGCCTGAGCAATTTGCTTTACCCCATTTCGTAATCGTAATCCTGACCCCATAATATTTGGTTTTCCATTAGTTCAGACAATCATAATTAGTTTTTATGCAATCCACCTGTAAGCCAATAATTATCATCTCAGAGAAGATGGAGAATTGTCCAATAATAACCAGTGCTTGAAATATGTGCAGATATTCCTTGCTTTACCTTAGTATAAGAGATCATTTGGAAATTTGGGGACCATACCACTTGTGTATATATATACACTTGTATATACCTGGGGATAGAGAAACAAAAGTGAAACAGCTCCTATCCTCAACGAGTTTATAATTTATCCAGGGAAGAGAACATATATTTGTAGACATATACAAAATAGTTTCAAGACACTTATGGGAAAAAGTTACTAGCATTAGGAGAAGGTCAAGAAAACCTTCCTATAGAAGGTAGTCCTTAAACTTAGCCTTGAAGGATTGTTAGTATGTATACAAGATTCAGAAAGTCCTGACTCCTAAGTTCTCCTAAGTTATTAAGAATTTATGGTCCTCACCCCCCCCAACCTGTCAGAACTGAATTTATGGTCCCTCCCTAGAAATTCACGTTCACCAGTATTTGACCTTTGTCTCCCCTGATCACTACAGCTCTATAAAAAATCATTGGAACCTCACATTTGATGCTGAATTCTATGAGATGAAAGTCCAATTCAGCCCTAGGGGAAAACTCTGCCACCAGACAATCTCTCCCTCTCAGAAATTCAAATAAAATATTAAAAACTTTCTAATCTCTATCTTGCCTCAGTTTCTCTGGCATTACAGATCTCTATATCTATATGCAATGGGCTAGAACTCAAAAGATATTGCAATTCTCTCACCAAATATTTCATTTCTCTGAGTTATTATTTCTTCAAACTATAAAACATGAGTTAGACAAAATGATCACTAAAGTTCCTTCCAGCTAAATGTTTAGGATGATAATAATGACACAAGATAATTATGGTGACCACTATGAAGCTTAGAATGCCATGGAAGAAAATGGTAATAATTATTATGAAGGAGATGAAGGTGAGAACTTATCCAATGATAGGAAAGAACATGGTGATGGCTCGGCTGAATACCAAGGCAGCTACTTCTCAGCCTGATAAAAACAAAAGAAAGCTATGCTATATTCTCAAGACATAGTAACTTGTATGTGGCAGAGAGTTTCCCAAGAAATGGAAAGACTTAAGAACTAGTCCCTATTTCTAGTGACATATGAGGAAATTTGTAATACCACTAGAAGGAACCTAAAAATCTTGCTAAGGATTATGATGTCCTGAGAAAAATATAGTAGACCTTGGAGTCACTACTGCTGCTGATTGAAGTTAGCCTATTCCAAAAAGTAAAACATATTCAAAATGTGATGGTAGTGGTAAAAGCAATCAATAATCTGGACCTGATTTTTCCCAACAAAAATAATAGCTTGCATTTACATAGTACTTTAAGGCTTGCAGAACACTGTAGGATGTAGCTCACTGGAGATCTTGCCACAAAGGTTGAATGAAGACTTGCCAGAGAGTTTTAGAGAATATTCTTGTTTAAATATGGGTTGTATTAGACCAAGGTTTTAACAAGAATCATAAGAAGAAAGAATGACAAAGGGAGGAAAAGAGAGGTGAGAAGAAGAGAAGAGATAAAAAAGATGAATATGACCCAACAAAAAGACCCCAGAGCCAGATAGGACATAGGAAGGAGCAATTGACTGGAGAGGGCCTGGATTTTATTATCCAAGCTACTCCCTGAGGCAAGTAGGGCAGAGAACAGACAGTATTATATTAGTATTTAAGTAGGCCTTTTGTTTTAAGTAGACCTTTTGGGGTCTTAAATGGATCTTTGTTATGGTTGGCCAGAGTTGAATTCCTAGCCAAATTTCTCAAATCAACAAAATTATCTTGATCCCACAGTTAATGTACCCAATCAGAAGGCCAAATTATAATGTCAATTATTTTTCACTTATAAAAGAACCTACTTCTACCTCACTTCTTTGAGAGTTTGTTAGGAACTGCCCACCTTATGGCAGCAAGTTCTCTAGAACTTTGCCTGCTTTATGTTGTCTTTTCCTTTGTTAAAGCTAGTTCATTAAGAACTTGCCACTTTCCTTGTGATATTTCCCCCCTTGTCATGGCTAGTTCCACCAGGGAATTTAGCCCCCTTCTTTCCCCTTGTTAGTTGCTTAAAAAACCCACATGGAAATTAGTCTACTTTCAGCAGCGTAATAAAATCTTTGCCTCTTAATTTGGAGATGGTTTAAGCATAGAAATTCTTTCAAGACACCTCACAACACCAGCTTGAAACACCAATATTTTGGGGGGTTCAACTCCCTATCCCCCAATATTTAGTCCACTGATATAAGAAGAGGCCTGAAACCCTAATATATTTTGGGAGGTCAGTGTTTCTGCACCCCTGTACCCCATCAGAGAGGAGAGGTGAGAAAGAGAGAGGGAAAGGAGAGGGGAGTGGGGAGAAAAACAGAGAGGCAAGAAAAGGAAAGGGGAAGGGAGAAGTAGGATGGAGGAACTGGTCATGTGGATACAATCACAGCAATACTGAAGAGACCAGTCTTACCTCTTTGCTTTCCTTGTTCTCATATTGCATAAGTATCAACAGCTTCACATTTGTCCTTTGTAACACCTGGCTAAAACTCAGGCCTTTTCTCCAGATGGGTCGGTCCACTGAGGCCCGAAGAAGTTACACAGCTTGCCAGTGGAGACAAAGAATATAATCCCAGATGGTAGCTAAACTCAGAAAAGAAAATGGAAATGGCCAATTCCCCTGTAGGCTGAGTCAGGTTTCTCCAGGAAAAGCAGATCCTCTGCAAAAATACACATTTCATCGGAATCAACTTGTTCTAATGGATTTCATTAGCATGACAAATAATGCCTTTGGAAAATAAACACTTCAGAAATACCAGCCTATCAATCAATCAGTTCACAAGAATGTATAACAATTAACCTCCTGCCTTTTCAATGCCCTCTGGGGGATCCAAGAGGAAAAAGCATGATCTCTACCCTAATTAATCAATCAATAAGCATTTTTAAAGGCTTATTATGTGCCTGGAACTGTGCTAAGCACTAGGAGTACAAACAGAAAAGGAAAAGGAAAGGACCACATGTACACAAACAGGTGCATACAGCATACATATGGAATATATACAAGGTAACCTCAGGAGGGAAAGTCCTAGCAGCTGGGAAAGCTGAGGATCAGAATAGGGCTCTTGAAGAAGTTGGTTTGAGGTGAGCTTTGAAGCATGCTAGGAATTCTAAGGGCCAGAGATAAAGAGGGAAGGCATTTGGCTCAGAAAATAGTCAGGGAAAAGCAGGAAGGTGAGAAAAATGGTATCTATTGTGAGCTCCGGCAAGCAGCCCAGGATGACTAAGGGGAGTAAAGTGTAAGCAGACTGGAACAAGAAAGTGCCAGGTTAGAAAGAGTTTTAAATAATGAACAGAGGGATATATATGTCTTTGCTACGGAGGGTAATAGAAAGCCACTAAAGTTTTTTGAGTAAGGACTTGACATAATCATACCTAGCCTTTAGATAAATCACTTTGGCAGACACGTGGAAGACGGATTGGAAATTGAGTAAGACCAATTAGGAATCCATTGCAATAGTACAGATGAAAGGAATCTATACAAGGGAACCAATACAAGTTAATTGGTGTTTATAAATTTGGGAATATCCATTTAAGAAGCCGGACTCCAAGCACACTTGGGAACACACACAAATACATGCAAACACACATGTATTAGACACATATATGTGTATATATTGGGGGGGGTATTCAGCTCCCTGAAAGGAATCTAAAGTTTAATTTTTATAAGTTATTGTAGTGTTCCTTTTAGGTTAGAAGATAGAAATCTCCATCATAGAAAATCAAAACTGTAATCAACTAATCTAGCTCACCCATTTTGCAGATAAGGAAACTGATCCTCAGAAAAATACATATAACTTATTTAGGAACAGACAACCAGGACTGGAATTCAGATCTTCCAACACACCAGGCTATGCTTCACAAAAAAGCAATAAGTAAAGTAGCTTAAATTTCTTTTTTAAAAGAACCCAAATGTACACAAATATTATCGCAGTTTTTTTTAATGACAAAGAATTTCCCATTATTTGAGAAATAGCCATCAAATGGAAATATGGCACATGAATATAATAGAGCATTATTATACTGTTGAGAAATTGTGAAAAGGACACTTTCAACATAAACTGGGAAGACCTCCATGAACTGACACAGAGTAAACTGAGCAGAACTGAGAGACCAGTATATCTAATAACAATATAATTGAGAAAAATAGTTTTGAAAGACAAGAATTCTGATCAGCAAAATGATAAACCATAAATGGTTTATCACTTATCTCTTAAAAGACAGGAGATGAACTTAAAAGAAAAAAGGGCCATCCATTGACAGAAATGGCTAATGTTGGAATTAGCTTTACTGGACCAAAGATAATTTTAGAAGAAGATTTTTTATTTTTAAAAATATGTTCAGTGGTGAAGCAGTGGGAGGGACAGATTAACAAAAGAGGAAAAAAGGAAAGGGAGGGCTTCTATAGGGGGAAGAGATTGATTGGTATTGATGCCAAAAGAAGAAAAAATGAAAAAAGCATCACAGAAAAATACACAAAAGAAAATAATTCAGACTAGAACACAAATATGCAAGGCAGTTTGTTAAACTGTCATACACAATCCTCTTTTATTTCTTATTTGTAAATTAAAATATTCATGTTTGCTAAGTTCATGATACAAAATAAAATTTTTCAAAGGGAAAAAATGTAGAGAGAGTAGATTGAGTAAGGACTTGACATAATCAGACCTAGCTTTTAGAAAAATCACTTTGGCAGATCCATGAAGATTTGAATGAACTGATGCAGGATAAAGTGAAAAATTTATATAACACTGTAACACAAACAACTTGGAAAGACTTAAGAAAACTGATGACCAATCATAATTCTACCACCTACCTCCTAAGAGAGAGTTGATAGACTCTGGACTCAAAGAAAGTCATTTATTTTTGGACATGATCAATGTGGGAATTTGTTTTTTCTGATTGTATTTGTTACTAGAATTTTCTTTTTCTATGTAAGATGAGAGAGAAAAGGAAAATTATATATATATATATATGTCATATATATGTTATACATATGTGTGTGTCAATTTAAAATTAAGCTTATTTTTTAAAAGTGGCAAAATGTCTTAGTGAATGAAGAATGACTTTGGAATAGGAACAGCATTCCTTTAATGTGTATTAGTTATGTGACCATGAACAAGTTATTTAGTTGCTCAGTTCCCTAGGGCGAATTTCTTAAGAAGATAGTTTACAAATAGTTGCTGATTGACATCATACTGATAAAATCATAGTCTGAATGAAAAGATGTTACTTTATTTCCATCCAAATTCCCTAAACTAAGATATTATGAGTAAAAAAAAAATTAAGTACTCTTTTAAGATCTTTTTTTATTGGGGGTGGAGGGAGGGAGGGGAAAAATCGGAACAGAAGTGAATGCAAGGGATAATGCTGTAAAAAATTACCCTGGCATGGGTTCTATCAATAAAAAGCTATTTTAAAAAAGATCTTTTTTTATTAATACTTTCAACAAGTTGCTGGTCTTCTATGTGCAAGATCAACTCTTGGCAAAATTCTGAAGTCTACCAAATGTGTCAGCATCACTCCTATTCTCCCTATTTCTATGTCCTTTCCCTCTTTCCATGGTACTTTATCTTCCTATCCTCATATTATCAGTTTCCTCATTCTCTAATCTGTCTCCTCTCAGAAATGACCCTGACAGGGGAAGCTAAGCTGTTCAGTGAATAGAGCATGAGCCCTGGAGTTAGGAGGACCTGATTTTCAGACACTTGACACTTATTACATGCATACTTTAACCCTGATTGACTTATGAAAGAAGAAATGATCTTGTCACCCTCTACCTACTCCTAAGAGTGAATGTAAGTTACTCTCCTAAGGTTGATGAATTCTCAGCAGTATGGTACAATAGAAAAATGCCATATTTAAAATCAGTTCAAATCTTAGCTCTCTCCAGCCCTCAGTTTTTCTCATCTATAAAATAAAGAGACTGAACTAGATGATCTCTAAGATCCCTTTCAACTCCCTATCTATGGTACTTTTGGTTTCTTGCTATAGAAGGAAAAGCTTTTTTTTTTTTTTTTTTTTTTTTTTTTGCCTAGAAAAGAGATTCAGATATTGCTCAAACAGGTGAGTAAGGCCTTAAATAGAGGGAGTCCTGTCATTACTAATGACTGTTTGTGACTTTGGGTCATTTGTGCTACTATAAGAAGCACTTAACATCGGTTCTTTCCAAAGGTTAAAGTCTTGACCTATGAAATACGGGAAGCTCAAAGATCTTGGCCCCAAGTACTTTTTATCTACCCATGGCTTAAGCCAAGACATTCTTTCAAGTGTAAATAGTAAGTTTAGAACAACAGAGCTATTTGAGGCAAGGAGGTAGGAGAGCCCAGGCAGGACTTAAGCAACCTGCTAATAATGTTTATTGCCAATGTTCATATTCCTTGGCCAGTCTAGAAACTCTTGGGACTTACTGGAAAGCTACGGGGACATCTTTGTTTTCCTGAAGTGGCGCAAGAACAGGTTGGACTTCTCCCTCTGTTTACATGCCTCTTACAGGTTTAATTGCCTCATTATGAGCTCATTTACCTGGCAGAGCTGATTCCGGATAACAGTGGGGCCAAATGCTTTTTATTCTCATGCTTTGTCCAGAGACCTGGCTATGGATGGACCCAATCAGAGAAAAGGAAGTTAACAATTGCTGTATGTGGAGAGGTGCTAGAAAAATTCCCTTGGGAAATAGAACTTGGAGTTATCTAGATCACCAGATAGGAGCCTCACATTCTGAACAGGAAGACACTAGCCAAACTAGCTCCTAAAAATGTCCCCCAGATACATTGCATTCTTCTGTCTCTGCACTTTGACCACCCCATTCAAGCCTTCCTATAATATCCATCTGGATTTTCCATCTATCTCTAATCCTACCCAAACTTCAAGGTCCATTTCAGGGGCTATTTCTTCCATTAAAGCCTTCTTTCAATTAAATATGTGCAAGCATTGAGACTGATCCACCTTTCATAAGTACTACTGAATTACCCACTCTAAATCAAATAGCTAATCATTTGCAGTTAGCTGGGCATAGTCAAAAGAGCATTAGTTTTGGCGTCAGGACAGAACAGAGTTTAAATACCACTTCAATCACCTACCCAGATGTGTAACTTGAGCAAGTCAGTTAAACCTTCTCAGCTCCAGATTTTCTTATCTGTAAAATGGGGGCTAATTTTAACACCTTCACTGAATGGTTGGGAGGATCAGATGAAATCATACATGCAAAATTCTTTGCAAGTCTTAAAGTGTTACATGAATGTTTGCTGCTATTATTGCTGTTGTTATCATCTTGGATGAATTATTGGTCAGCTTTGTCAAATATACCATTTGACAAATTAGTGGGCTGCACTGATGATTCTGTCTAGTGAACTGACTTGACAATTTAGTCAGTGACATTGATCCAACCATCTTCCCATTGCTGTTTTGCTATTTTCATTTTTCAAGCTGGGAGCACTAGACCAACCAGCTAAGACCATGCATGGTCTGATCAATAACTTTTTTATGTTTGTAAGTACAGGGTTTCTGACCTTATGGTTTCAGCCAAAAGTGATTTGAGTTGGGTCAATTCCCACAGAGCAAGCCAAGAGGAATGGGCATGTTTACATTGGATGGATGTCACATTAAGATTCCTGACTGTAAGGATTATTCTCTCCCTCACTAGTTAGGCAATGCCTACTATAAACTTTGGGGAAACTAGGTGATACAGTAGATAGAGTGTTAGCTCTAGAATCAGGAGAACCTGAGTTCAAATCCAGCCTCAGACACCTTGCTGTAGTTTTGTAACCCTAAGCAAGTCACAATCCTGATTGCCTCATAAAAATAAATAAATGAAGGTTAGATAATTTACAAGGAAATAAAGAGAGAACAAGTGCCTCATCACTGAGAGAAAGAGAAAAAGAGAGAGAGAGAGAGAGAGATCTGGAGAAAGGAATTAGGACCTATCAGTTGGATGGCATGGAGTAAATATTACTTTTCATTTCCTTCATCTATTACTTATCCATATATCTATGTCTTTCTCTAAATCTATGTATATATCAGTATTAATTTCTTTCCTTAAATATCTCCTATCCTGACCTTTTTCTATCTCTGGCACATTTCCTTCTCTCTGTCTTTTATTTCTCATATATACTTCTATTTCTCAATACATTCTGTATTTGTCTCTTGTTGAATTTCTTTTTCAATAATTTAAAGTGACAAGCAAACTTTTACAATGAGAAGTAATTAGTAGCTCATTTTTCCCTCTTCTTTTTTCATTGAGGAAATTGGGGCTAAGTGACTTGTCCAGGGTCACACAGCTACTATGTGTTTGAGGCTGGATTTGAACTCAGATTTTTCTGACTCTAGGGTCTATGGTCTATCCACTAAGCTATTTAGCTACAGCTCATTTTTTCTTGAGGAATTTATGTGGAAGGGGAGAAACCAAAAAAAAAAAAAAAAGGAGAAGGGGAAGAAGGAGAAAGAGGCACAATCAGAAATACAAGCAAATACAGAGAAAGAAAAGGGGATTGAGAGAAAAGGGGGAAAGGAGAGAGAGATAGAAAGAGAGGGAGAGGTACAGAAACAGAGAGACAAGAGTCAGAGAGAGAAGGATTGAGACAGAGACAGAGACAGATAGGGATAGACAGAGACAGGGAGAAAGAGAAGAAGAGGGAGGGAGGGAGGAAGAGAGAGAGAGAGAGAGAAGAAGGAGGAAGGGAAGGTAGGCTTAGGATCAAATCTTGGGTTCAAAACCTACTTTATAATATTAGTAGCTATTTGAAATCAGAAAAATCACTCAAAATCACTCTGAAGCTGTTTCTTCATCTATAAAATCAAGAGGTTGGACCCATTTATCTCTAAAATCCCTTCCAGCTCTAAATATGTATCATGAGAGAAGACAGATGAAAATACAGAAAGACAAGTGAGAATGTTTTCCATTTCATTAGCAGGAATGCCCTCTCTAATGATGACATTCATAGAGGTTAAAATAATCTCTTTCTTATGAAAATTATCTCCATGACCCAGTGATAATGCATCTGTTGCCTGAAGGATTGCTTTGGTTTTGTTTCCAACTTGGATAAAAAATCCTTTCTTATTCCCAGTCCCAATCTCTCTGGGTCAGAAGAGGAATTGTCTCAGTGAGATGTAACTGTTCTTAATTTATTACAGAGCACAAAAATAAGGCACAATGACATTGTGTCACTGTCTCATGACCATACAGCCAGGGTGTGCCTGTGCTGGGATTGCAGATCACCCAAACCATTCTCCACCTTTCATCTTTCTAAGGTCTTTCTAGTATTCCATCTACAACTACCATACCCCAATAACCGCCCTCCCCCCTCCGCCAAACACAGGGTAAATACTGAGATTATTCTCTCTACTTTAGCTAAAGATTTTATGTCTAGTTGGCTTGACAAAATTGCTTGATTGGATAACAAAAATTGGTTGATCACCTATTGTGTATAAGGTGTAAAAGGCATAATAAATAGATAAACAGCTGGGATCATGGCCAGGAAGATTTAGATTAGAGTCTCTACCGCATTTTGGCTGTGTGACCCTAACAAAGTCACTTGACTTAGTAGCTCAGACAATTCTGTAAGAATATAAATTGAAGAGAAAGTACCAAACTTCATTGGTAGAATCAAAATTTCTCCCTAAGTTCCTACACCAATGAAATCACAAGGATGGTAAAAATATTCAAAAGGTATGTAGAATAAGTGGCAAGGTGAGGATCCTGCCATCAAGGGATCATACAACCTAGTTGAACACACAAGACTCACACAGACAAGTTACTGGAATTAATCACACAAGTGAGTATGTGTTAAGGACTAAGCATGTAATAGAAATAATTAAGTACCATAGAAGATGAAAGGCGAGAAATAACTAGGTGGTGTAAAGGATCTCAAAAGGCTTCAAAGAAAAGAGAATATCCTAAAGGATAGGGAAGATTTGGAAAAGAAAATCTAGTCCTTCCAAAGTGACTTTAACCTCTGTGTTGAGGGGCTGGCAAACCCAAAGAGGGAGCAGAAAAGTTTGGCACAAGAAAGAAGAAAAAGGATATTTTTCAAACAAACGAACTGACAGCTCTTGGGGAGGAGCCAATATTTGCCAACCTGGGGATGAACCCCTGGGGGCTTGAGGGGGAGGGGAATTTGGAAAGGGGATCTCGCCAACACAAATAAATGTGCTTCTGGGAAATGAAATGGAGTTGCAGCCATTTGTCACTCAACCACCTGCAAGCTGGAAGCTCAATTAAATGCACTAAAGTTAGTCATGGATGACAGCACAGAGCTATACAGAGAAAAATGAAGGATAGTATGCAAAACATTAAGAACTCTGAATCAGAAGTCCAGGATTCTGGGTTTTAGTCCTAAATCTGTCAGTAAACAACTATCTAGTGATCAGAGTAGAGGAAGGTGGCAGGGGAAAGGGGAGCAGGGCTGAAACAGTAGGGTAAGGGAAGCAGTAATCATTTCGGCAATCTGTGACTCAGTTTTCTTATTCATAAAATCAGGTGATTAGAGTTGGTCCTTTGGCAGTTAAGCAATCTATGAAATCTATGTCATTGAGACATAGTGAACATGCATTGATCAGGAAGTGCTGAGCTCAAATCCTGCTTCAAACTCACTAATGACCTAAATGACCCTAGGCAACTCACTTAAACTGCCTGTACCCCAGTTTCCTTATCTGTAGAAAGAGGATATTGAGCTCAACAGCTTTTAAGGTCACTTACAACTCAAAAATACGATTCTATACTATGAGGACACCCTCATATCGTTTAAGCCCAGTAATAAAATATAATATCTAAATACATCTTAGAATATGTCTCTCATACCTAATCAATTTATTGGAAGACACAAAGAATGAGAAATTCTGGTTTACTTTTTTCTTAATAATTCATTAATAAAGATTTATTGAGCACCTACTATGTGCCAAGCCATGTGATAAGTGCTATGGGAAATGAAAAGTATCCACAATTCTGTCTCAGTACTTATGGAACTTGCGATATTGCTGAAGAGACCTTAGAAGTTATTTTATTCAGACTCATTCTGTTTTTTTCCAAAATAGATTTTTCAATGAACAACAACAAAAACTTTCCCTCCTGCTTCTTGTCCATTGGGAAAAAAAGAAAACTAAAACTCTTATAACAAATATGCATAAGCAAGATAATTGTATAAATGTGTATGCATATGTTGGATTTAACATATATTTTACCATGTTTAACATATATTGGATTACTTGCCATCTAGGGGAAGGGGTGGGGGAAGGGGTTAAATTGGAACACAAAGTTTTACAAGTCTTAGTGTTGAAAAATTATCCATGCATATTTTTTTGAAAATAAAAAAGGTTTAATTAAAAATATGCATAGTCAAACAAAAACAAATTCCCACATTGGCCAAGTCTAAAATATACATCACTTGACATATGTCTAAAGTCCATCACCTCTGTCAAGAAGTGGGGAGTCAGCTTCATTGGTTCTCTTAAACTGTGATTTAAATCCTTCAAAGTATTTTGTCAAAGTAGTAGGTATTGTTATTATATACATTGTTCTCCTGGTTCTCTTCACTGAACTCTGCATTAGTTCATACAGGACTTTCCAGGTTTCTCTGAAATTCTCACTTTTATTATTTCTTGTAACACAATAATATTCCATTACATTTAATAATTTGTTCAACTATTCCCTTTTTGATAAACTCATCTTATAGATATGAAAATTGGACATTAGAGGTTGGAAATGACTTGACTAAGACCACCCTTAATGTTAGGGACAGAGACAGGTAGAGAGGAATTCTTCCATCTGGGGCAAATTCAGCTGGGTTGAGTGGAGATAGGTGGAAAATAGCAGTAGTAGTCTCAAGGGCAGTCTGACTTTGAATGAAGTACTTGGAGATGCATCTTCCAGAAGGTTTTGCTTTTGTTTACAAACATTGGGTGGCACTGATGAAAGGATCAAAGTGACAAGACCCTGGGGCAAGCCACCCCAGATACAGTTGTGATAAGCAGTGGCAACGGCCTGTGGACAACATAAGATAAATAGGAGGGATAGTGGCCACCTTGGGATGGAAGTTTGCTCTGTTTTACATTTCTTCCACTTCCAGATGTTGGCCTTCTGAGGCAAAGCCCATGTTAGTTACAGCTCTAATTAGTACTGCTCCCAAAATGAAGATGTAGCTTAGTAAAAGGTTAAAAGCATAATGACTCTCTAAAAACCATGGAGTAGCTAGAACTTACTTATCACTTATTGTGAACAGTATGCTCTGGCATCTAGGACCAGACTTCAAGTGCTCTGTTTCTACTTCATTCTTTCTAGTATATCACTGCCTCTGCCTCTCCTTGGGACTGTAAGGGAGATAGCACCAGCTACAATTTTAAAAATGATACCAGAGGAAGAGGTGATAACCAAGAAAATAACGGATAAACCAAATGATTTTCTTCTAATGTTTCCCTTTAGCACTGGTGAAATCCCATGGGATCAAGTCAAGTTAAATAGTATTTTTAAGTCCCTACAATGTATCAATGTGTTGTTTCAAGCATTGAGAATACAAGAAAAAGTAAAGGACAGTCCTTGTTTTCAATCTAATGGAGGAATTCAACAAGTAAATAAATATGTGCAACACACACATATACATACATACATATACATATACATATGATAAATTGAAGATAATCTCAGAGGAAAGGCACTATCAATAGGGGACATTGGGAAAAGGTTCTTGTAGCAGTTGTAATTATGGCAGGGATTTGAAGGAAAACTAGGAGTAGGATATGGGAAGAGAAATGCCTGGGGGTAGTTTGTCAAAATGCATAAAGTCAGGACATACAGTGTCTGGTGTGAGAAATAGCAATACAAAGTCAGAGCTTAGTATGGAGGGGAGTAAGGTATAAGAGGACTAGAAAGATAGGAAAAAAGCTAGGTTATAAAAATCCATCAGAGGATTTTATATTTGATTCTAGAGGTCAAAGATTTTGCTCATTGAAGATTATAACAGGGCAGACTATACTTTGTATTATATGTAAATATCTATATCTTATGTAAAGATATGGAAAAGATCATAGCAAGAGAAGGTATTTTAAAGTTTTTACGTATAAACCAGAGAAGATCTGAGTTCTACTTTCTCGCTCTGGAGCTGCTTGGCTTAAATAAGTTACCTCACCTTGATAAAATGTAGCCACTTATATAGAAGGTGAAGACATAAGGGTCTATGACTATAAGTATTGAAAAACTCGATCGATAACTCTGTCTTTCTTTCCTCCAATTCAAAATCCCATATCCTGCTCCTAGTTTTCCTTCAAGTCCCTGCCGTAATTACAACTGCTACAAGAACCTTTTCCCAATGTCCCCTATTGATAGTGCCTTTCCTCTGAGATTATCTTCAATTTATCATATGTGTATATATATATGTATATGTATATATATATATGTATGTGTGTGTGTTGCACATATTTATTTACTTGTTGAATTCCTCCATTAGATTGAAAACAAGGACTGTCTTTTACTTTTTCTTGTATTCTCAATGCTTGAAACAACACATTGATACATTGTAGGGACTTAAAAATACTATTTAACTTAACTTGATCCCATGGGATTTCACCAGTCCTTTAAAAAGGAGATACCAGAAAGGAAAATTAAATCAAATATAATGTGAACACAAGAGCAGAAATTTAAGGGGATTAAACATACATCATGGATCCCTTTGGCAGTCCAGTGAAGCTTATGATGGCCCCATTCTCAGAATGACATGTTTAAATGTATACAATAAAATATGTAGGGGGAAAGTAGGTGCCACAGTAAAGAGAGCACCACCTCTGAAATCAGGAGGATCTAAATTCAAGTCTGATCCCCAACACTTAACATTTATTAGGTGTAGGACCCTAAACAAGTCACTTAACTCCAGTTGCCTTGAAAATATTTTTTTAATATTTAGAATTATAAATGAAACAATAATATTGAAGTGGGATTGTGAAAATATTTTTTAAAACAATTTCATAGACACTAAGTTTTATATATATATATAATATAGATATATAGATATATATAATATAGATATTTAATCTATAACAGAGAAAAAGGATATGAACTAGGAGTCAGAAGGCCTGAACTGTAATTCTGACCTGTGTTGTTGTAATTATCATTGTTGAATCTTCTTCAGTCAGTCTGGCTCTATGTGATACCTCTATTTGGGATTTTCGTGGCAGAAAATACTGAAGTGGCTGTCATTTTCTTGTTCAGCTCATTTTATAGATTGGAATACTGAGGCAAAGAAGGTTAGGTGACTCGCCCAGGGTCACACAGCTAGTAAGTAGATGAGACCAGATTTGAACTCAGGAAAATGAATCTTCCTGTCTCCAAGTACAACACTCTATTCACTGCAGTACCTAGTTCCTGTGAGTAATTAGCAATGTGTCTCTGGACAAGCCAAAGATTCTCATGGGAGGGTATCAGTGGATGATATCTGAAAAGTCACTTTCAGCCTTAATGTTTTATAAAATATCAATGATCATGATTCCTTGGAAGACCCTCCATGCACATACAATGATCCCGTCCATGAGTTACTATTTAGACAGAAAAGAAAACTTGAATGAGAATATAACTGTTCACTTTACCACCAAGTATAAGTGATAATCCAAACTTTATTTTTTTTCAGAAAAAAAATTGGATTTCGGCCCTGGAGAATCCCACATTTCACCCTAATAGTTTGTGCAGATGCAAAAGTTTCATTCTCCTTATTTCTCAGAGAGTTGTCAACCTTTTGACTCTTGATCCCTGAGATGCACAGCAAAGATGCATTTTCAGATGGCATGTGGATTTGTTGATTTATTTAATCAGAAACCAATCTTAGGGCTCACATGCACTGGGGAAGCTTCATTTGCTTCCTAAATTTGGTATATTTATCAAATCCTTGTCATATGACTTTGGTTTGGTAGCATTGGATCTTCTCAAAAGCAGGCAAACATGCTTCGATATTGCGTTAATGATTCTTGTTTTTACTAGTATCATGGAACCAACCAACAAATAAATAGTTCATAAGAATAAGAAAATATTGAATAATAAATATATAACCTGTCTCTCTCCTAGGTGCTAGAAGTCTCTCAAACAGGAAAAAAAAACCACAACTAATTCAAATTCAGGAATTTTAGGAAATTCACAGTTTGAGTTTGTTTCTTCCTAATAATTGAACTTCCTGAGAGTAGGTTAAGGAATACAAATAACAGAGTTTCCACAGGATATTTAACTCTTAAATCTAGCAGGACCAATCATAAAATGAAGATACAGAAAGTTTGGACCCAGAACCTCAGTTCAGTTTGGTATATGATGTTTGGGATCTAGTGAATATGATGGAACTTCTAAGGACTAGCAATTTCCTTCATGTTACTGTCCAGTGTTTGGAAGAGAGTTTCTCATAGTTTTTGTCCTTGGCTAACCTATTACAGAACAATATAAGTAGATTCTACAGTTAATATTAGCTAATATATATATATACTGCCATCAAGCCAATTTGGCAATCCTTTCTCCAACCTTGAACATGGGAGCTCCCTGTCGTTATTTCCTGTCTTCCCAAGGTCCAAAGTCCTAAACCTCTTTATCCATCAGAGTTGGGAAGAATTGAAGCTACAAATTAAAGGGTATTTTGCTTAATCCTTTCTTGTTATTCAGTCATTTTTAGTCATATCCAACTCTTCATGACCCCAACTGGGGTTTTTCTTGGCAAATATACTGGATAATAATAAGAAAATATTTTTTAATAAATAGCTACCAAATGATTACCATTTCCTTTTTCAGCTCATTTTACAGGGGAGGAAACTGAAGCAAACAGGTTAAGTGACTTGTCCAGGGTCACACAGCTAAGTGTCTGAGATTAGATTTAAACTCAGGAAGATTAATCTTCCTGATTCTAATAGCAACACTCCATCTACTACTACTATATTTACTTTCCCAATTAACCCTTAGTAACTCCCAAATTTAATGATTTTATTTAATAGGATTGAGTGTCTTATATGTGCTAAAGCACACCATTCTTTAACTATTTTAAAATAGTTCTTTCAGAAAAAGCAATACATCTATATGACAATAATAAAAGTCAAGGAGAAATTATAAAAAGAGAAATCCATTTAAATGTTTCTGAAATCTATTAAATATCTAAAAGTTGTTCCACAAAACCATATTGAAGACCTATATAAATAAAATTAGAAGAAAATTATTTATATAAATAAAGATAATCTTAAATAATTAGAATATTTGTTGCTTTTGATTAGTCTATGCTAATGTAATGTGAAAAGTAATAAAAATGTAAAAAATATGTTAAAGACCTATGTAAATAAAATTAAGAGAAAATGAATAATAAATAAATAAATAAATAAATAAACAAACAAATAAATAAATAAATAATGGTAATCTTAAGTAACCAGAATATTTGCTGCTCTTGATTGCTTTATGCTAGTGTAATAGAAATGATAATGCTACTGAAATTAATTTAAAGATATTGTTATACCAACCAAACTGTAAAATTATTACTTTATTGAATAAAGGAAAATTATTTTTTAAAGTTTATTTGGTGGAACAAAGATATAAAATTGCCAAGGAACAAATAGAAATGAAAGAAGAATAGCACTTCTTGAGCAGAACCAGGAGAACATTGTATACAACAGTAACACTGTGTGATGATCGACTATGATGGATTTAGCTCTTCTCAGCAATTCAATGATCCAAGACAATTCCAAGAGACTTTTGGTGGAAAATGCTGACTACATCCAGAGAAAGAATTATGGTATCTGAATGCAAATCAAAGCACACTATTTTCTCATTTTTTCTTTCTCATGCTTTTTTTCCTTTTGTTCTAAGTCTTCTTTCACAATATGACTAATGTGAAAATATGTTTTAAAAGACCTATCTCAGAGAAAGGAGGAAGGAAAAAAATGTGGAGTTCAACATCTTACAAAGATGTTGTAAAACTATCTTTATATGCAATCAGAAAAAATAAAATATATTTAAAAAGAGAATGAGGAGAAGGAGGAGCAAAAGAAGGAAGAAGAGAAAAAGGAGGAAGAAGAGGAGGAGGAAGGGAAAGTGAAAGGTAGAAGAAATTTCTTTACCAAGAACTACCAACTCTGTTGAAATTACCAGTCTGGATTTTAAAAATCCCAAACACTAAAACTAAAACATCAAAACTAGTTGGTTCTAATAAAAAAATAGAATGAAAAATAGATGAATCAAACAGCTGAGTAAGATTCAGAAACAGATACACTCTAGTTCCACAATCCAGTGTCTAATAAAGCCAAAAATACATACTAACTTAGGTAAGAACAGTTGTGAAAATTGGAAAATCAATTAATTTCGATTAGTTAAGAGCTTAATTAACATTTTACACTACTAGTTCTGAAGGAAAAGGTGATTTAAATATTTTATTGTCATGTCCAACCCTTTCTGATCTCTTTTAGGGTTTTCTTGGCAGAGATACTAAAGTTGTTTGCCATTTCTTTCTCCAGCTCACTTTATAGATAAGGAAACTGAGGCAAACAGAGTTAAGTGTCTTGCCCAAGGTCACAGAATTAGTAAGTGTCTAAGACTAGACATGAACTCATGAATATATTTCTTCTTGACTTCTTCAGGGTTAGCACTCTATCCAAGTATGTCATCTTGCTGTCCCTAAATGGATTTAAATATAAAAAGTCATATTTTTAAAATTGGAATAGGATGAACTGAAATACATACACATATACAAATGTGTATATATATGCATATATACATATATGTACACATAATTTTGGGCTTTTCTTTTCTGGCTACTCATTTACCTTTCCTATCCACCCAGCTGGCACTCCACTCTCACCTGTGGCTCCAAGAAACTATAGCATGCAAGGTGATCACACCCAAGTAAACTATTTCTGCAGATGGGCTAAAGCAGAGAGAGAATAACTGACAGATCTCAAACACAGCAGGTGAGTTAAAGAGGTCTCTACCCCTAGCAAGTGAATGTTTTCCACCATGAAATGGGTGAATGAGAACAATTTATTCCAATGGCAATGAAGGCAGCTAAAACCAAGTGCTATGGCGTGCAGGATGCTTAAATCTTGGTCAGATATTAAAGATACCAAGATCATCCATTGCATCTCAGGCCACTGCCAGTCATTTTGACTTTTGTCTTATCATTGCATTTTAATAATTTTGGAAGAGAGAATAAGGCTGATGACTTTTTACAATTCTGTCTCACTTCTATTTACCCACAAGTCATGATATCTTCCTGATATCATGCCTTGATTGGTCCTCTCCCAAAATGAGGAACAAACAGCAACATTTTAAAAGAGTATCTAGACAGGCAATGTTGAGCCAAAAGAATGAACTATTAATGGTAGGCTTTTAAGCCTTAAGTTGATAGAAGAAATCTGGAAACAAGGAATCTTTCTGATCCTTCTCAAATCAAAACTCAAAGCCAAGTCAGATCTACTTGCAATTGGGGCTCTATGTAGCACAGAGGTAAACTTATGTATATTCAATTCAAATGGCATTTATCAAGTTCACTTTATAACTATTGTTATAAGTTAGTACTGCTGAGGCAACAAAGATCAAAATAACATATCCTGCCCTCAAGGAGCTTATAGTCTAATGAGACAAATATACAAATAACGATGATGCAAGAGAGAATTTGCTGAGAGTAAAGGCAAGGTACAATTGTTGTAGAGACAGAAAATTCTTTCTTAGGGGTATCATTAAAGATTCAATAATAGAAGTGGTTCCTAGACTGGATTTTGAAAGAAATGATGAATTTCAATAGGTAGAGATATAGAAATATATTTCAGGCCTGGAGATGGTCTACAAGATTGCACTGAAATGGACAAAACACAGGAGATAAGAAAAAAAAATCAGTAATCCAATTTGACTAAGAATAATATAGAGTAGGTAAAGGAGTGACTTGCCAAGAGCCTTATCTCCACTGAACCAGAATGTCAAAGGTTATGCACATGTTGGCCTAGGGCCCAGTGAAACCTACGACCATCTACATATATGCATTTATTTAATGCACACATATTGAGTGACTACTATGTGCAAAGCATTATGTTAGGCTAAAGAAACTCCAAAAATAAATAAAATAAAGTTCTGCCCCCAACGAACTTATTTTCATTTCTTTCTATCTTTAACTAACAATAGCTATTGCAAGCCATTATCTTGGACCTGTTCAATAAGAAGAATGAATTGTGTCCCAGTCTCATACTCACACTGGCGATCAGTAGTGTGGCGTCCTCCTTGCCACTGAGAGGTGTGCTAAGTAAGTGGCAGTCTCTACGGTTTTTAGAAAGTAAGTATCTAATTGCAATCCCAGTCTAGCATATAGTGGCTTTTTCTTCTTGTTGAGTTCTTTATGTAGTGTCCAATTCTTTGTGATCCCATTTAGGATTTTCTTGGCAAAGGTACTAAAGGGTTTGCCATTTCTTTCTCCAGCTGATTTTTATAGATGAGCAAACTGAGGCAAAAGAGTTTAAGTGTCTGAGGCTGGATTTGAAATCAGGTCTTCCTCATTTCAGGCCCAGCATTCTATCTGCGTTTCCTAGCTGCCTCTAATAGTGGCTTCACTATCTCATAAATTTAAAGTTGTGAAGGTTAATATGGATTAACCAATGAGAATTAGTTACTGAGCCCCCATCTACTTTAGACTCCTCTTCCTTGGACTACCTTGTTTCAGTAAGCCTTAGTCACGTGACTTTGGAATGTAGGAGACTGCTTCTCTAAAGTACATATAAAACATGATTTACACACACCCATATATATGCATATATACATATATATCTTCGATCTAAAGGATAAAACACTATGCAACAGCAGTTCTTTTTTGTGGTGGCAAGGCATTGGAAAATGAGCAGTGATATAAATGTAATAAAGATCAACTATAAAAGAACTGGCTACCATGATCAATATAGTAACACAAGTTAATTCTAAAAGACTCATGTGGGATGATTTTAGAGAGGCTGCAGAGACTTGCATGAACTGATGCTAAGTGAAATGAGCAGAACCAGGGGATCATTGTACACAGCAACAGCAAGATTATGTGATGATCAATTTTGATGGTCGTGGCTCTTTCCAACAATGAAATAATTGAGGCCAATTTCAATGATCTTGTGATGAAGAGAGCCACCTGCACCCATAGAGAGGACTGTGGGAATTGAGTGGAAACTGGGTCCCAATATAACATTTTCATTTTTTAAATTGTTGTAAGCTTACACTTTGTTTTCTTATTCATTTGTTCTTTTCTTTTTGATCTGATTTTTCTCATACAGCAAGATAATTGTAAAAATATGTTTACATACATTGGATTTAAGATATATTTTAACATGTATAACATATATTGGATTGCTTGCCTTCTAAAGGAAGGGGTGGAGGGAAGAAGGGGAAAATTTGGAACCCAAAGCTATGCAAAGGTCAATGCGGAAAAATTATCCATGCATATGTTTTGAAAATAAAAAGCTTTAATAAAAAAGAAAAAAGATTCATGCTGAAAAATTCTATTCATGTTTAGAGAGAGAACTGATGAACTTTGAATGCAAATTAAAATATAATTTTCTTGCTTTTTTCTACAACATAGCTAATATGAAAATATGTTTGCATGATTTCACTATATAATTAGTATATTGTTTACCTTTTCAGTGTGTGGGGGAGGAGTAGGAGAGAGAGAGAATCTGGAACTGAAAGTTTAAAACCAAAAGAATGTAAAAAATAAAGTAAATAAATTTTTATAAGTAAGACAGTCCCTGCTCTCAAGAGTTTCACTCTCTAACTGGGGAAGACCACACACAAAACAAAAAGCACATGCTCTAGGATGCATGGAAAGGAGGCATGGAATGTCTGGAAGACCTCTAATACAGTAGCAGAGATGATAAGTCTGAGAGCTCAGAGAAACTTAGGTCATAAGAATGCAGATTTAAACCTGAAAGAGGCCTTGAGGGCCATTTGTTCCAACTCCTTCAGTTTACAAATGAGGAAATTGAGGCACACAGAAACCCAGCATCTTGTCCAGAGTTTTTAGGTTGCATCAGTAGTCTGATGATAGTATTTGACAGTGTAAATGGAAAGGGGTAAGAGAGATGGATTCTGGAGAGTACACAGCCAGGGTAAATAGTAAAGCCTGGAAGACACAGTACTAGGGCAAATGGTCAAGCTTGGTGGTCCTCCATCTCATTGGAAGGATAGAATTGCTAATTCCCATCTCTTCCAAGTAGTGTGAACAGTCAAGGAGCCTGCACAAAGGATGGGCAGTGTAGGGCCAGGGGAGAGGATAAAGAGAAAGCAGATCCCTCCTTTATACTCGGACAACCAGAGGCTGTTTATAACTCCTTAACCACTCTTCCTGGCAGTAGGCATTAAAGTACAGGAAACATAGTTCATAGCAGATTTCTGACCAGTGGTCTTATGGGCCAGTCATTAGATGAAGGAGTTAGAGGCTCTGGATTTTGGCTCCTTCTCACAGAAGGAACATGGCCTTTGAATTTGATAAGGATGAAAGTCCCACCACCAGCTGATATATTTCCATTTCTTATCCCATTGATTGAAGGACCCTGTACAGTAATTTTTACAGCAGTCAGTTCATGTGAGTGAAAGGATAGAAGGAAGACAAAGACATACCCAATGCAGAATTCTGACCTTGAGAGTTTATGTTTCTCCAGGCTGACAGGTATGACATCTCTTTTGCCCCTTTGCTCTCCTTAGTTTTTTGTTTGCTTTTACTTTATGAGCAGGGTTGACTTGAGCTACAGAGTTTACCTCATTGGATGGACATAAGTAATTTTTTATTTCATGTCTATCAGAAGTCTTTCCATTCTTCAAATTCTAGCTCAAGTACCACCTCCCGTGTACCTTTTCCTGACCACCTCAACCTTCAAGATATTGCCTTATCTTGGTAGCTCTTTATGTATACAGCTTCTTTACTCAGCTAAATTGTAAGTTCCCTGAAGGCAAGCATCAGATATTATATCCCTTTGTGTCTCTTACAGCACCTAGTATAATGCCAGGTACAATAAAACAATGCATGTAAAGCGGTTTGCAAACTTCAAAGCATTATGTAAGAAATCTCCTCTATTGTTACATTCAGTCAGGATAATAGTAATAGTAGTTCCTATTTAGAATAATGATCCCCAAAATAGAAGCCAGGGACTCCTGGAAGACTGTGCTCTGGCCTTAACGAGTATGTGATGAACCAGTCCAAATGTGGGAAGACAAAGCCTACCCTCCCTCACTACATGAAGCTTGTTCCTCAGGTAACCGTACCTGCTTTTGCTTCTCAATTCTCCCCACATCGTCCCTTCTCCCTTTCGGTGAATTATTATAAACTTTCATGCTTTTAATTCAAGCATACGCCTTTGATGAAGGTCTAAGTACTCTCTGGCATCCTCAGGAGCCCTGTGCAGATGCCTCTGAGAAAATCATCTCCTTCCCCAATATACCAATCCTCTGCTTCCCAGATCACCTTGTGCCGAAAACAGACAACCCTTGAGATGAGGATAGGCTCAGATTCAGGCCATTGCAGGGCAAACTTCTTTGAGAAGTTGAATCATCTATTCATGAAGATCCAAAAGAACTGTAATCCTCTGGGAACTGAGGGACTTTCCAGGTTGCTCATGGCATGATAATCTATGAACTGACTGACTCAGGGTCCTTAGTAACAACATGAGCTGGACCTTCTGCCGGATCAACTCCACCTCCCGGCTGCTCCCCATTCTCTAGTGCTGTCCTTCCTAACCCATTCCCAGTTATTTCCTTAAATTAGGCAGGCTGGTTATGTAGGAAGTTGCTCCGAGTATGTGTGTGATTGTGGGGGTGTAGGTGTGTTCTAAAGGGGAAAAAAGCAGAACACCAAAAATCAAGAAAAAAAAAAACTTGTTATTCTCAAAATCACCTATGTGCCTTCTAATAGCTTTAGCAACTTTGTTTCCTGTGTACTCAAAGGAAACTAATAAACTTTGAGTAGCCCCTCCTCCTTCCTCCTCCTCTCTCAGCCTCCCATCCTGTCACTCTCAGTCAAAAAAAAAAAAAAAAAAAAAAGAAAAAGAAAAAGAAAAAGGCTTAAAAGATAATTTTGCATTTTGGGGACAGTGACTGGTGGATAAGCAAGAGTCCTGTTTGGGACCTTTTCATTTTGGGTGGGACAGTGGGATCCAGTGAGCAAGTATGGATGTGCTATAACAAATCTCCCCCCCCCCCCAAGCAAACGAACAAACAAAAAAAAATTACTCTACAACTTCTAAACTTCCTGATTACTGTCAAAAGTACTTGTGCCTCATCTCACTGCCTCCAGCACATGCAAATTTCATTTCTGTTTCTACATCTTTCCTCACATCTGTTCTCTTCTCTCCACTCACACTGCCAACTCCTCAAGTTCCAACCCTTATTCTCTCTTGCCTGAACTTTTGCAATAATCTTCTGTTCTCCTTGCTTTAAAGGTCTCCCCATTCTAGGTCATCTGTAGCAGATGTAAGGAAAGTTACTTTCCTAACACTCAAATCTGATTGTTGCTCCTCTACTCAATAAACTTCAGTCTTGCCCTATTGAGTCTAGATTCAAATACAATTTAATCTTCACCTCATTCTTTTTAAATTTCTATTTTGGCAAAATTTTTATGATGCATGGAATTATTTTCAGAGCAATACATGTCTATAATTTATGAATAGCAAATATTTGGAGATATGTACTTAAATCTTTTTTAACTAATAGAAATGCATGATTTTGACAGTTAGGGATTATTGCATCTTCATCTCATTCATTTTTAATTTCTATTTTGGCAAAAATTTTATAATGCATGGAATTATTTGCAGAACAATATGTGTCTATAATTTATGAATAGTAAATCTTTTGGATATATACTTAAATCTTTTTTTAAAAAACTAATGCATGATTTTTACAAGTTTAGAAATGATTGCTTTGAAGTTCTAAGAAAGGCTTTCCTTCTATCATTATCTGGGAGGAGGGTCATGCAAATGAAGAAACTGAGGCTGAGAGAGTAAACAATTTGTCCATTATCACTTTGCTAGGTGACAAAACTTGATCTCAAACACAAATTTTTTTTATACTAAATCTAATGTCCCAGTCTCTCCAATCTGTACGCAATAAATCACAAAATGTTACATGTGAAGGAGTCCTTGAAGATAACCCAGTCTACTAACTTTCATTTTACAGATGAGAAAAGATAAGGTCCAGAGATTTGCCCAGGATCACAGAGCTAGTGAGGAGAAGGTATGGAGCTGGAACACAGGTTTTTAAATCCAGAGTTTCCATTATGCCACACTGCCCCCAAGTGACCAGCACTTCTCTCCACATGGCAAACCCAAGAGGTAGAGTTTTCTATTAAATGACGGAGTTGGGATCAATGATCTCTAAGGTCCTTTCCATCACTAAATCCTATGATTGTGCAAGCCTGACCTGGACTGGCATCTCCCTTCCAAGGCTCTGCATTGTCTTCTCTCCCCACTTTCCATTCCACATAAATCTACACTCCAGTGTGTACCTTCCCGGGGGCACTGAGCGGAGGGTCACTGTTCTTGTAGTCCGGGCCAGCCAATGAAAACGGGGAAAATGCAGGGGTCATCGCAGCATAGCCTGCCAGCCAATAAGAACAGCTGCAATGCAGGCCCGTCATTCCTTGGGAGAGCCGGGTGGAAGGAGCACCTTTAAATGCAAAGAGTGTCCTCTGCCTTTTTGCTAGCACTCTTTCATCTGTGTGAATAAGAAAGGGAGTCCAGCCAGCCTGGTCCTCAGTACCCCCTCCTCTCCCTCCCTTTTCCCTGGCCAAATGAAAGCATGAATAAATTAGGCTATTCTTAGTAGGGAGTGAAAAGGAGCCTTTAAAAAATTGTCAGTATCTATTTCCAAAACCCAAACAATAAAGTTATGTTGGCATTTTTTCCCTTCCTTTTCTCCAAAAGCAGCAAAGGAAATGTGCAGATCACTTAGTAAATGTGAGGATTCTTCTGGGCCTCAGTTGCCCGAAGGACACAACAGGTTGGAGCCAGGTGGTTTCTGCTCTGCACTTGGTTTGAGGCTGGGGTGGGATGGGGGTGGGGAGAAGCTCCTCATCTCAAGGGCTGGAGAAAATTAGGGAGAAAAAAATGGGGGGGGGTGGAAATAGAATTCTCTCTCTCTCTCTCCCTCTCTCTCTCTCTCTCTCTCTCCCTCTCTCTCTCCCTCTCTCTCTCCTTCTCTCTCTTTCTCTCTCTCCCTCTCTCTCTCCCTCTCTCTTTCCCCTCTCCTTTGCCCTTCCCCCACACCTTCCCCTCCTTCACATCCCCCAGCTTCTGGCACAAGACCTATTAACCAGGCTTAGAAATGGCCCAATGCTCGGTGCTGGGAACAGCTGCTCCCGAACTCCCGATCCTAGCGAGCCTCTTAATTCCATTTGGTATCACAGTTACCGGGGCAGTTCTCCTGCAGGCAGACTTGTGATTAAGGCAAAGAAAAATCTGTTCATTAGCCTCATAAAGACTTCCAGAGACTGTTCAGGCACTAATCAGCTAACTATTAGCACCACGCTGGATGCTGGGACATTAATATACGGGCCACGGAAGGGCCGTGGCCTCCATATGGGTCAGCGCGGTTGCTCCCGTGTTTCGGAATTATCCCCCATTAGGCACCCAGCCTTTTCTCTAAGGGGAAAGCCCAGCAAGATGAGACTCCGTTTGACAAAACACACCAAGACAGACCAAAACCCCCAAATGTTTGTTTCTTTTCTGCCTGTCTTCCCCCTCTACCCCACCAGCAGCAACACCAGCACCACCCCCAAAACTTTTTTTTTTTTTTTTTTTTTTACTACATCTGAGTACTTTTCAATGGGAGCAGGAGCCTAGGAACGGGGTTGTTTGAGGACAAGGAAATGAGCCACTTGCTGTGATGAATGTTCTTGAAAAGCAATTTATTTTTTCACGGGTAGCTCACTGAGTTTGGGAACAAAGGAGCTTTGGCTGCCTATCAAATATTAACAGAGGCTAACTGTTTTTCTATATTTCTCTTTCCTGAACACGCAGGCTCACACCCCTCCATAAGTATGGCAGAACTGACATCTAACTTGAGGGCTGCGGTGTTGCCCTCCCCCCAAAGCCCTAGCCCCCTAAGGATGAAATGGTAGCTATTCTCCTAAAGGGTGTTTGGCCCTTGCTCTGTTTCATGCACTCATTTGCTTTCTCTCAGCGACTCCACTGCCCAAACACATTTCCCCCCTCTCCTGGTAGAAGATAGAAAAAAGTGGGTTCCCAGACATTCAGGGATTGAGGGTCAATATGTCAAATTCTTGTCTTCCTAATAAAAGCACCAGTGATGAATTCTAACCTCAGACCCCCAAATTCACCCAATGAAGTCTCTTACTGATAGGAATAGCCCTTGGAAAATTCCGAAGGAGATAATGTCTTTGGTCTTCATGTTTCATTTCTTCAACCTTGTTCTCCATTTTAGGGCCAACTCTGACATCCCATGATCTAAATATATTTGGCTGCCTAACAATGAAGCATATTCTACTTCCCATACTTACTATCCCTGACCAGAAGCTAGGAGGATAGATGCCCTGATTTTTTTTGGGGGGAGAGAGAGGGGAGGGATTGTTTTTTTCATTATTCTTTCTTTTCTTTTTCTTTTCTTCTTTTTCTTTCTTTTTTCTTTTCCTTTCTTTTCTTTCTTTCTTGCTTGTTTGTTCACTCCAATTTTATTTTGATAAGAAGGATTTTTAGAGTTGGAGGGAAAGGACTGCTTGGACAACAAATTTCCAATTCTTTAGCCTCAGCTTTCAATTATAAAATGTAAACTAAATTCTCACAAAATTTTCTAGCCATTGAATATAAAGTTCTTTATTCACAGAAATTTTAAACTCAACTTCTACTGACCCAGTTAATTCACTTCCTGATGGCTGCCCCCCCCCTTCCCTGGGTGGATAAAAGAGAGAGAGAGAAAGAGTTTAGATCAAAGGTAAGTCATAAAAGCAGGCAAAGAAATCAAATCCTCCTAGCTATGGCCAGGTGAGAGATCTCATTTTGAATGCATCTTGAGTACAACATTGAATGGTGAGGTGGGAAAAGGAAGAAAGTTGACCAGAGCTCACCCTAAAGCAGAATAGTGTCATCTTTTCTAAATCCTTTCTCCCGCTGTCTTGTCCCATTCTCACCTCCATCTTTGCCTGCCAATTACCTTCATCTTTCTGCCTTTGGATGCTCAGTGATCTCTTGTTATTTTCTTTATCTCTATCAAAATTTACTGTCAGGAAAAGTTATATGATTTTCAATTATTTGCAGCTCATTAGAATTATAAGTCACCGAGGTTTCTCTCCTAGAACAGCTGAGTTCCAATCCTAGCTTCTGAGTAGAATATGAAATGCTACATCCCCTGGTTAATGAATTTTAGTCACCACTCAGTGATTTGGAGGAGGCAGTGGTATCTTCCCTAGTTCTCTGGGAATTGAGCAGTAGAGTGAGTCACCTGCTGGGAACATTTGTTAACTTCTTATTATGTATAGTGTATTATGATAGGAACTAAGTGGGAATGAAATCAGACATAATTCTGCCATCAAGAAACCTAAATCTAGAACATATAGGTTCCCAATCTAAGTCAACAGAGGCAAAATAAATAAATGAATAACACCAACAGAAGGGATAAAATCAGGATTACCTGAATCTGAAGAGATTCCATAAATCCTTTTTTTTGTCCTAAAATTACATGAAGGTAGTTCATCTACTCCTTGACTTAGGTTTTTAGGATTGAAAGAGCAGCCTAGAAACTCCTAAGCTACCATCAGCACAATGGCTGTCTTGCTAATAAACTAATTTCCATCACCAGCAATACCAGAAAAGAATATTCAATCTGGATTTGAATATAAATCCAATGGGATTCTGAAGGTATGATAGGTCCTAGCTAGAAGCCTAACAAAGCACCTTTCACAAATTGATGTATGAATGTTGTTTTGTGATTTGTTAGCTCAATATGTTGGAGCTTCTCTACAGTTGAGATTATGGTTTGTTAATGTGTGTGAATCTGTACTTTCTGTTCTGGTCAACAAACACACACTTTACCACTAATCTTGTATAGGTTAATACCCTGGTCACAAAAGAAAACAGCTGAGAGTGTGGATGTCTCAAAGAAAACCCATCATCATTATTTGATACCCACTTTAAAATTTAGGTACCACTGACAGCAGATCAGAAATATGCACTTAAAAAACAAAAGAAAGCTTTACCATTGCTGGGTATTCACCTAATTTTCTTTAGGAAGATTCATTCTTTACAAAGCCTCCAAGGTATTCTCAATAATCTTCTACAATTCTTCATTCATTGAATTCAACCACAAATTCTTTGAGGTTCTCTCACCTCAAATAGATGGAAAATAAGTGTGTGATTTTTAATCATTTCATAGTTAAAAAATAATATCAACTTATATTGATATAGCTCTTAACAATTTCAAATTATTTCCTTATTCATAGGAGAGAGCAGCATGATACAATAAAGAAAACTTGGAATTTGTAGTTACAGGATGAGAGTTCTTATCCTTATCCTCCTGCTTATTGCCTATGTGAACTTGGGCAAGTAATTGAACTTCTATATGTCTCAGTTTCCTCATCTATAAAAGGAGAATGTTAGTTTGCATCAGAAGCATGCTGGTAAATGTATAACTGCCTCTGGGAAAAAATTATATTTATGATACACTGGAGTTGAATTCAGATCATCCTAATTCTAGGCACTACCTAGCTGCACTTAGTATCTGTGCATGCTCTAAATTTGGGGCAGTATCCCTTGATTTTACATCATCCTGCATTTTCCAGAAGGCTTACCAAAGCCTGCCTTGGATTGCTATTCGACAGCTGGGCCCCCATTTGCCAAGGCCTGTTACAATAATTTGAATTAATAACACACACAGCCATATTGTAGCTTCCTCCAGCTTCATTCAATGGTTCATGAGTAGGAGTAAAGAAAGCATATGGCAGGAGTCAGCTAGATGGCACAATGGCTTGGAGTGAGGAAAATCTAAGTTCAAATGCTGCCTAAAACACTTACTAGCTTTTGTGACTCCAGCATCATTTGTCAGGTCAGTTTCTTTATTTGTAAAATGGAGATAATAGCATCCATCTCCTAGGGTTTTTGTGAGGATCAAATGAGATAAGAATTGTAAAGTCCTTAGCACATAGTAGGTACTATCTAGATTTTATCTATCGTTGGCATAAGTGAATAATGTCAATACAAGGGAACTAGCAATTCTGGAGCAGAGGATAATGTAGAATTGAAATGGATAAATACAGTTTTGATATTGAAGAGAAAGAAAACCAGAGGAGAGACCATTGCCTGAGAAAGTTCTAAAGGATAGAGAGATTGAAAATCTTGATGAGGTCATGGGATAGGTTTAGGAGAAGTGAAGCATAAATAGAAATAGAATGATGAGAGGTAATGATAATATAGGAGAATGTCAGAGTTTTTAATTAGGGAAATTGAATAGTGGTGACTCTTGTGACAGTAATTGATGAAACTGAGACCTAAGCTTTGATCTGTCTTCTACCACTTAAGTCAATGCTCTTTCTTCCACATTGCCCTGCCTTTGGTCTTGCTCTGATGTCAGTGGTATAATTTATATTCAGAAATGCAAAAGCCAGGCTAAAATACTGGCATGAGCAATGACTGAGGGATGTACCTCTTAGAAAAGTACCCCATTTATACTGATAATTAGGACAGTCATTAGGGATAAGGGACAACCTTCCAACGACCAAGGAAATAAGGGAAGAATCCAAAAGAGTATAAACCAGAAATCTGCCCAGGTCTGAAATCAAGGTTTCTCAGGGACAAAACCCAAAAGGTTAAAACAAAAATGGGAAGGTAGGACCAGCAGAAGAAATTGTAAACCAGTGAAGTCTGCTAGACCAGGAAGCATACTACTAGACAGGGCATAAACATGACTCACACAACTTTCCTCCCCGAGGCTTTTGTCTTTTATGTCATTAGTGACATGTGTTCTCTGCCCTGACCCTGACCTGATGCCCAGTTATAGTCATTGACCATTTCTACCATGCTTTCTCCTTAGCTTTGTTACTGATACTGTGGGCTCAGACTGAGTTACTTCATTCCCCTTCTAATAAAGCAAAAGAAATCAGTTTATTTTGCTTTGTTTGTCCAGGGGCTATGCTTGCTGCTTGAGGGGACAAGTTATCTTTTACCAAGGGTAGAATCCCAGAGCTGGTAGAAGCCTCGGGCTTTGTCTGGTCTACTCCCCACCTAAAATATATTCACTTCTGTATCATTTCTGACAAAAGATGTCAGTCTCCATTTGATTTTCCACACTACCTCTCCCCATACTTCACTGCCCTACTCTACCCCCTGACACCAGCAATATAAAGCTTTGGGAAAAGTGGGAAGAGAACTTCTTCAGAAGCCAGAAATCCTGGGTTCAAATCCTATTGCCTCTTAATTACATTGAACAAGTCACTCAACATCACTGTCTGAGCCTCTATTTTCTCATGTGTAAAATGAAGCAGGTCAGACCTAGAGTTAGGAATTCATATCCTATGACACTTACATATCTTCACACGCTTACTGACTATGTGACCACTTAACTCTGCCTCAGTTTCCTCATCTGTAAAATAAACTGAAGAAGGAAATGGCAAACTACATTAGTATCTTTGCTAAGAAAACCCCAAATGGGATCACAAAGAGTCATAAATGAGTTAAATAATTGAACAACAACATAAAATGAAAATAATTGGACTAGATAGCCTTTAAATCCCTTCCAACATTAGATCTATGCTCCTATGAGCTGAATGCAATGCATTCTCTTAAATGGACAACTCAAATGTTTAAGCAATTATTCCTCAGAGTAAGTCTGAATCTATCTCCCTGTAACTTCCACTTGTTAATTCTACTTTTGTCTTCTGCAACTATACAAAGTAAGTCGTATTCTCCTTTCTCATAATACCACTTCAGATGTTTGAAGATAGAGATTACATTTCCTATTCCTCCATCTTTCCCCAACCTTAATACCTTAGTTCCCTCTGATAGATTTAACATGGTTTCCAGATCACTTTACTTTCCAATTTGTATTTACTATTCCTAGGTTGAAAAGAGAAAGTGTTTGTTAGGAAGGCCCACCAATTCCAGAATGGCCTTCTCATTCTCAGATTCATGATTTTTAGTATCTTATATCCACAGGACCTCATAGGGAAGCAATATAGTACCAGGAATAGAAAGAGAGGAGGGAACAAGTATTTGTTAATGCTTACTATATGCCAAGGCACTGTGCTGATCCTCACAATAACCTTGAGAAGTAGAAGCTATTATTATTCCCATATTATAGTTGAGGAAACTGAGGTCGATAGAAATTATGTGACTTGTCCAGAATCACATAACTAACAAATATCTGAGATGGGATTTGTTCTCGGATCTCCATGACTCCAGGCTCAACATCTACCCACTATGACACTTAATTTTAAAATTAAAAAGACCTAAGTTCAAATTCTGCTCCTGAAAAATACTGGCTATGTCACCTTGGTCAAGACATATGACCTTTCAATATCCTGGGTAAATAGTAAAGACTCAAAATTGCAAAGTAACAACCTTCATTGATAGAAGTTTCCTAATCTAGTAGTTCTATATACTAATGAAATCATAGATCTAGTCTCTGCCTTTTTTCCCAGGAATTTGCAGTTAAATGACTTGCTTAGGGTTACATCTAGGAACTATTAAGTGTTTGAATTCAGATTTTAATTCAGGTTCTTCTGACACAAGGACTGGTACTCTATTCACTGTGCTATATAACTGTCCCTGGGTAGCTTTTTTGTCAAGGATCATATAAAAGTGATTATGTTATAGATAAGGAGAAGACTAGGGAATTCCTAATCACTAGTTCATGTGTATGACTAGAGGTATACCAATCACCAATCTTTTCTCTTCTTCCTTCTTCTCTCTCTCTCTCTCTCTCCCCCTCTCTCTCTTCTTCTCTCTGTTTATCTCTCTCTCCCTTTCTCTTTCTTTGTTTTTAACTCTTATTTTCTCTGTTTATCTCTCACTTTCTCTTTATTTTTTCTTTCTTCTTGATGTTTATCTCATTTTCTCTTTATTTTTAAGTCTATCTGTTTCCCCTTTTATCTATGTTTATGTCTCTCACTTTCTTTTTATTTTTAACTCTCTTCTTTTTTGTTTCTCTCTCACTTTATCTCTTTATTTTTAACTCTTTTAACTCTTCTTATCTCTGTTTATCTCTCACTTTTTCTTTATTTTTAGCTTTCTCTTTCTCCTTTTTCTCTGTTTTCTTTCCTCTCTTGCTTTCTCTTTATTTTTAATTCTTATGTTTCTCTCTCACTTTCTATTTTTAACTCTTTATCATTCTCCTTTTCTCTGTTTATGTTTCACTTTATTTTTATTTTTAACTATCTCTCTCTTATGTTTCTATTTTTATCTCTTTCTTATGTTTCTCTTTCTCTTTATTTTTATCTCTCTCATTCTCTCTCCCCACCTTCCTTTCTCCTTCCCCCTTCTTAGAAACTTCATTAAGGTTTTGCTTTAATTTTAGGATATTTTGGTAATCTTTATTAAACAAAGAGAGAAGATGTTTTGTTTTGTTTTTCACAATCAGGGTGGGTTTCCTTAGGTGATTTTGTCTTATTTTGTAGATTATGTAGTTGGCTGAGTTTGTTTCAGACATTCTACTTTCAACTGATAGGCAGATAAAGAATAAACTTCTACCAAGGGAGAGTAAGTATGGTATATTGTCAGATCCTTGAGCATCCATCTTAACTTATGTGTCTCTTAAATCACACCATTATAATTTTTATATGATCAGAATGAGAGTCATTGGCATTAAGGGTCAAAATAAATAGGAGAAAACCAGTCACTTCCAATACATAAAAATAAACAGTAAAATGATTATTGAAAGACTAGAATAACATATTAGACAGAATGCTGGAACTTGGAGTCAAGAGACCTCACTTCAAATTTTGTTGCAGATGCTTACTAGTTGCATGACTATTTGCAAGTCTCTTTATACCTGAGGATCTCAGCTCTAAAATAGGGATCATAATACTAAAATTATCTACTTAACAGGGCTGTTAGAAAAACACTTTGCAAAACATAAGGCATTTTAATATAACTATGAGCTAATATTTAATTGTTAAAACAGTGGTTACTTGGTTAGAGATATTTGTGGCCCTTCCCCTAAACTTGACCCAGGGACTGTCATTTAACATTAGGTTGTGATGACAAATGGGTTTGAACAAATGTTCTCTTCTCTTATTCGGTCAATTGTCCCCAGAACAAGAGACAATGGGGTAAGTCTCCCTAATATACATATCTTTAAAAAAGAAGCCTGAATAAGACCATTCTTTATGCTAGCATTCAGGTCTCTCAGGGTGCTTATACCAGCTAACATCCATGGTATGTTGAATAGGGTTGTTGTTTGTCCTTCCTTCTTGAAGAGGACCATGACATCAGGGAGGTGATGCCATGACATGCAAGTGAATTGGATTTAAGTGAGAGAGGGCTGTGCAAGGTCACCTGCATCACTTTTCCCTCCAGAGCCATCTGGGTCTAGTGGCAAGATATAGATCAAGATGACTGGAGATGGCCCTCAATGAATAGAGTGCACTGCACTTAAGAGTCAGGAAGGCAGTTCAACTTTTGCTTCAGACACTAGCTCTAAAAGATCACCTGATCTTTCAAAGTCTCAGTTTCCTTCCTTATAAATTTCTTTTCTGTGATAAATATAAAAGTATGTATAGAAAATTGCACATGTTTAACACATATTGGATTACTTGCTATCTAAGGAAGGGGATGGTGGGAAGGGAGGGAGAAAAATTTGGAACACAAGGTTTTACAAGAATGAATGTTGAAAACTATCCTTGCACTTATTTTGAAAATAAAAAGCTATTATAAATATAATTTTTTTGTTTGCAAAAAGGAGGCGATAAGATTAAATTTTCTCTGAGATTACTTCCAGTTCCAGATCTATGATCCAATGATAAAATAGGAATAAATAGGTTGTTGCGAGGCTCAAATGAGATAATATGTAGGTAATTTGAGCCCCACAATCCATTGATAGGGGACTCTCCTCACTGGGTAGATCAATTCCCTGTACTTGCATGAGGGGCAAGGAGTTATGAAAAGTAGAAGAAAGGAGAATGCCAGACTTTTGAATCACGTGTTTCTTATGGTTTTAGAATTGCTTTAGGTTCTATAGCAAATTTGAGACAACTCTGGTTCCAACTTTGAGAAAGATAGACAATACTAATTCCACTTCAGGTTACTGAAGAGAAAATAAGACTGGGAAGAAGAAGAGAGGACTGGTAGTCTTAAATATGTCCTTATATCCAGTCCATTTGGATAAATGGATTGCTTTCCTACTTACTATGTGGTTCATTGTGGAACTGGTATTCAGTGAGAAGGATTATGCCTTGAATATAAAGCTTGGGGTCCTCCTTTCTCCCCATTAATAAATGGTTTTCTGAAGGATAGCTTTGAATGTGGAAAACACATCTGCTATACTAATATTACTTAAGAGAACAAATAGGTATAATAGCTCAGTAACCCTCTCTCTAAAGAGAGCAGACTGGTCAAGCCTGGGGCCAAAGCCTCTTACTTCTGCTTTGGAGAAGAAAGGGAGGTGGAGAGAAAAAAGATTGAGAATGTGTACTCTATCTTTAAAGCTACACAATGATACCTTTATGCTACATGTGGGGGATAGCCATTACTACATCTATAAAGAAATTTGTTAAGTTAAAACACTATATAAATATAAATCATGAACAGACTATTCAGAACACCATCAAACTCATTGAAGATATTTTGGAAATTAATTTGCAGATTAGGAGATGGGATATATACTTTTCTTTCATGCTACCATAGTAGCTGGCATATAAACACACATGTATATACATGCATATAGATATATATGTTTATGTGTATATAGATATATGTGTATACACATGTGCACATACACACACATCTATTGTTCCAAAAGGCTTAGTGCATTTTTGGTTTTAATAATATCAGAAGTATAAATACCACAAACTTACAAAAATTATTTGAAAGTTTAGTTATTTAGATGTTATAATTAGTTTTATTAATTTTAATATTTCATTTCCCCTATTACATGTAAAAATTAACATTTGATTTTTAAAAAATTGAGTTCTAAATTCTCTTCCTTCCTTTCTCTATCCTATTCACTTCCATGAGACAGTAAACTATTTGATATAAGTTGCATATGTGCAATCATTCAAAATATATTTCCAAGTTAGTCATTTTGTGACTATGGACCAAGAAATACACACACACACACACACACACAGAGAGAGAGAGAGAGAGAGAGAAAGAGAGAGAGAGAGAGAGAGAGAAATAATGTGCTTTGATTTTCATTCACATTCCATTAGTTCTTTCTCTGGAGACAGATAACATTTATCATCATAAGTTTTAGGGGGATTATCATGGATCATTGTGTTGCTGAAAATAGCTAAGTCATTCACAGCTGATCATTATACAATATTGATTTTACTATGTATAATGTTTTCCTGGTACTGTTAACTTCACCTTATATCAGTTCATATGCATCTTTCTAGGATTTTCTGCTCATCATTTCTTATAGCACAATAGTGCTATTTTTCATTACAATCTTATGACATATGCTATAACTTGTTCTCTCATTTCCTAGTTGATGGACATCCCCTCAATTTTCAATTCTTTGCCTCAATAGAAAGAGTTACTATAAATATTTTCATATAAATAAGTTCTTCCCTCTCCCTTCTTATTTTTCTTTCTTTGAAATATAGAACTGGTAGTAGTATTGCTGGATCAAAGGGTACACAGGATTTTATAGCCCTTTGGGCAAAGTTTCAAATTGCTTTCCTGAATAGCTGGAACAGTTCACAACTGTACTAACAACTCATTAGTGTCCCAGTTTTCCCACATCCCTTCCAACATTTATTATTTTCCTTTTCTGTCACTTTTGCCTATCTAATAAGTGTGGGATCATACCTCAGAATTGTTTTAATTCACATTACTCTAATCAACAGTAATCAACAGAACATTTTTTCACATAATTATATCTTTGATTTTTTCATCTGAAAACTGCCTATTTACATTTATCAGTTAGATAAAAACTTCTATTTTTATAAATTTGACTCAGTTCTCTATATCTGCATGCAGAAGAGAACCATGGGGACTGAATGTGGAGCACAGCATAGTGTTTTCATCTTTTTGTTGTTGTATACTTGCTTTTTTTCTTTCTCATTGTTTTTCTTTTTTGATCTGTTTTTTCTTGTGCAGCACGACAATTGTGGAAATATGTATAGAAGAAATGAGAAATAAGGCTATTTAAGAGAAATTTGTTGTAAAAAAAAGTTTTCCCCAACTTTCTCCTTTTTTTCTTATTTTAGTGGCATTGGTTTTGTTTCTGCAAACACTTTTTAATTTAATGTAATCAAAATCATCCATCTTACATTTCATACTGCTCTCTGTTTTTTAGAATCTAAATTCATCTTTTATACATAATTCTGACAGGTTAATTATTTCATGCTGTCCTAATTTGTTTATGCTATCACCCTTTATGCCTAAATTATGTACCCATTTTGACCTTATCTTGGGTATGTGGTGTAAGATGTTGGTTTATACCTAGTTTCTTCCAGGTATAGCTGTTTTCCAGTTTTTCCACCAATTTTGTCAAATAGTGAATTCATATCTCAAAAGCTTGGTTCTTTGGGTTTATCAAACACTTGTTAACTATAGTCATTGACTACTATGTCTTGTGAAGCTAACCTATTCCTGATCCAGTACTCTATTTCTTAGCCTGTACCAGATGGTTTTGATGAATACAACTTTATAATACAAGTGGTACAGCTAGGTTACCTTCCTTCACATTTAAAAAAATAAATTCCCTTATATTTTTGACTTTTGGTACTTCTAGAAGAATTTTTGATTAATTTTTCTACCTCTATAAAATAATTTTTTCATAATTTGATTGATAAGGCATAGAATAAGTAACTTAGGTAGAATTTGTTTTATTATGTTGGCAAGGCCCTCTCATAAGCAAATGATATTTTTCCGAATGTTTTTGCTTTGTAATCTTGTTCATATAGTTCCTGGGCTTGTTTTGGCAGGTTGATTCTCAAGTATTTCAATATGGTCAACATATTAGAATTTCTCTTTATATCTCTTGTTTCTGGGGTTTGTTGGTAATATCAGAAATACTGATAATTTACATGTGTTTAGTTTATGTTCTGCAACTTTGCTAAATTTGTTAATTATTTCAATGAGTTTTTTAGTTGATTCTCTAAATATACTATTATATTATCTGTAAAGATTGGTGGTTTTGTTTTCTCATTACCTATTCTAATTCTTTCAATTTTTTTCTTACTATAGCTATATAGTATAATATTGAATAATAGTGCTAATAATGGGCATCCTTACTTCACCTCCAATCTTGTTGGGAAGGCTTCTAGCTTATCCCCACTACAGATAATGTTTGCTGATGGTTGTAGGTAGATGCCATTTATCATTTTAAGGAAAGCTCAATTTATTCCTATTCTCTCTAGCATTTTTAGTAGGGACGGTGTTGTATTTTTCCAAAGACCTTTTCTGCATCTAGTATGATATGATTTCTATTGGTTTTGTTATCAATATAGTCAATTATGGCTCATAGTTGTCCTAATAGTGAACCAGTTATAAATTCCTGGTCATAGTATATAGTCCTTGTGATGTGTTGCTGTGATGTTCTTCCTAATATTTTATTTAAAATTTTTGCATCAATATTTATTAGGGGAATTGGTCTATACTTTTCTTTTTCTGTTTTCACTCTTCCTGGTTTAGGTATCAGCATCATATTTTTGTTGTAAAAGGAATTTTGTAAGATTTCTTCTTTGCCTATTTTCCTAAATAGTTTATATAGCATTAATCCCGATTAATTGTTCTTTAAATGTTTCATAGAATTCACTTGTGAATTCATCTGGCCCTGGGGATTTTTTTCTAAGGGAGTTCAGCAATGGCTTATTCAAGTTCTTTTTCTAAGATATTAGATATTAGGCTTCTTATTTTAATTCCTTCTGTTAATCTAGGCAATTTATTTTTATAAATATTGATCCATTTTGTTTAGATTGTCAGATTTATTGGCACATAATTGGGCAAAATAGGTCCTAATAATTGCTTTAATTTCCTCTTCTCTTGGAAGTGAATTCATTCTTTCACTTTTGAACCTGGTAATTTGATTTTCTTCTTTCTTTTTTTAAATCAAGTTAACCAATGGTTTATCTATTTTTTTCCTGATAAAATCAGCTTCTAATCTTATTTATTAGTTTCTTACCTTCAATTTTATTTTTCTCTCCTTTGCTTGTTAGGATTTCCAATTTAGTGTTTAATTGCTGGTTTTTATTTTGTATTGTTTAATTGCATTCCTAGTTCATTGATCTGCTCTTTCTCTATTTTATTAATATAAGTATTTAGAAATATAAAATTTCCCTTAAGTACTGCTTTGTCTACATTCCATAAATTTTGGTGTATTGTCTCATTGTAGTTTTGTCAATTTTGAGTAGCATTTTTAAAAATTAACAAAGCAGGGCACCCTTTCATTACATATTTCATGTGCTATAGTTTCTATGATGACAATTTCTCAAATCAATAGATTAGTAGAGGAGGTCCTTAAGAAAAAAGTCAAATAGTCTATCTCTATCTGGCTTTGTTCTTGTAGGTCATATCAAAGTTATTGTATATGCATCAAAACGTCATTCCTTGGATGATCCTACAACTAGAATTATAAATGCAGTTCTTTTAGTCATTGAGCAGCAGCTGATGAAAGTCTTTACAAAGGTCAAAATCAGCTAAAGTGATGGATAGCTCAAGACATAAGAATTTTATCATGTTGAATTTTAATAAGAAAGATATCAATATTTTAAAATTTTAAATAATTAACCTTTCAAATGTTGATTTATGGAAGTTTGGAGCATTTATTCTGAAATTATTAAAGTTTAAAATTTCACCAAGACTTTTGGGATATTCTCTATGTATGTGTGTGACTCGTGTATTTTTATATATGATATATTCATTCATATATATGTGCATATATATATTTATATATACACACAAATCATATAATATTTCTGGGATACAGTTTTCCCAAATGTGATAAGAGAAGGTTAGACTATATGATCTTTAAATCCTGAGATCTTAAAAGAGTAACATGATTTTTTTTTTCAGAGAGCCAAGCTGAAAACTCTAAAAAGCAACATAGGCTTAATCTGCTAGCTAATATCTTGGAACAAATAGTATATTTTTTTATGAGTCATGGAGGATAAATTTCTTCATGAAAGGAAATGTAATGAGTATCAGAAAAGCCAGAAGAAGAAAGCTCTGATGATCAGAGACTCATCTCCAGGTCACAGAGATTTGTTGCCTTCTGTAGGAAGCATTTTTTGAATCCACTCCTCCCTGTTGCACCCACCAACCATCACTGCCAGGATCTTCTCTCTAAGCTTACATTCTAACAACTCTGTACATTTTCATATTATTTCCTCATACCAGAACAGAAGCTCCTTGAGGCTAAAACACTTTAAAGACAATTTTTTCTTTTTATCTTCTGTTCGTGGCACATTCCCTGGAACACTGGTTGGGAAGACATATCAGAATGCAGACTGAATTTCAGAAAAGTATAAAGTACTTAAATAACTATCACCTCTCAGTTTCAGATTATTTCTTGTTATTATAAGCACATTTTCACACCCATAGTGAAAGTTGCATGTCATAGTCATAGGTATCTCTCACAGTTACATTGTCTCACTGAAATGCCACTTATTTCCAGATGCTGCAATGTTTTTAAACCATGTCGGTTCATTTCCTTCTGCATACTTTTGTATTGACTCTCTTATATACCTGGGATACTTTTCTTCCTTATCTCCACCTCTTTTCAGTTACGAGGCAGCTCAGGATACAGTAACTTGGTTTTTGATAAACTCAAAGACCCCACATTTTAGGGCAAGAACTCACAATAAAAAAAAAATCTTTCAGAAAAATTGGAAAGCAGTTTGGCAGAAACTAAGTATTGGCCAATATCTCACACCATACACAAGATAAATTCCAAATGGTAATAACTTATACATAAAAAGTTAAATCATATACAAATGAGAAGAATAAGAAATTACCTGTCATATCTATGGATGGGGAAGAGTTTATGATCAAAAAAGAGATACAGAGGGTGACAGGAGGTAAAATGGACAATTCTGATTATATAAATGAAAAGTTTTGCCCAAACAAAGGCGAATACAGCTAAAACTATGAGATAAAGATAGATGGGGGTAAAGTCTATGTAGAAAGTATCTCTGATAAATAGGTCTAATTTCTAAGATATATATGGAACTGATTTAAATTCGTAAAAAATAAAAGTCATTCTCTAGTTGATAAATGGTTTGAGTATATGAATAGGCAGTCTTCAGAGGAAGAAATTCAGCAACCATGCGGAAAGAGTGTTTTAAATCAACAATAAAGAAGTTGATTTAAACAACTCTGCAATTCCCTCTCACACCCATCAAATAGGCAAAGTTGATAAAAATAGAGAATGTCAAATGCAGGAGAAGTTGTGGAAGTATAGCTATATTAATGTACTATTGATGGAGCTATGATATGATCCAAACATTTTAGAAAATAGTTTGAAATTATATTCCCAAAGCTATTCAACTGTGTGCATTCTTGATTCATTGATACCGTTACTATGTCTATACCCCCAAAAAAATCAAAGAAAGAGGTACAAGATCCATATATACAAACATATTGATAGTAATGCTTTTTTGTGATGGCAAAGAGTTGGAAACTGAGGAAGTGTCCATTATAGAATGACTGAATACCTTATAGCATTTTAATTAATATGAGAGAAAATATACTGTTAAAAATGGTCTAGGGGATGGTTTCCAAGAAAGATTTTTATGAACTCATGCAAAATAAAGTAAGCTGTCAGGAGAACAATTTGCACAATAACAATAATATTTAAAAGACAATCCAATTTGAAGGTCTTAAGAACTGTGATCAATATTGAGGACTAACCACAATTCTAGAGGGCTCATTATGAAACATACAATCTACTTCCAGAGAGGTGAGGGATTCATAGTATAGAATTTGAAACATGGACAATGTTGCAATTTGTTTCTCTTGACTATGCATGTTTGTAATAGGATTTTCTTGCTTTCTTGGGGGAGAAAGGAGAGGGAGAGAGAAAAGAAAGATTTTTATTTGAATTTTTAAAAAAAATTAATAAAGTTGCAGCTCAAGCACCAATTTCTGAATGAAATCTTTACTATACATACACACACATATTGCAAGAAAACACTAACATTTGGGAAAATCAATAAAATTTAGTTTGAAAAATGAGGTTTGAGCTATAACTCTTAAAATTTTTAAAAATTCAAATAAAAATCTCTCTTCTTACCCTCTCTCCTTGTTTCCTCCCCCAAGAAATCAAGAAAAATAAATTTCCATTACAAACATGCATATCTCTATATGTGCATGTATATACACATATGTACATATATGCACCTGTGTGTTTGTATGTGTTTGTATATATTTAATTTATCTTATATAATATTGTCTCTCCCATTCAAATATAGATTCAATGTGACTAGGGATTCTAACATTCTTTGTATTTATGCTCCTATTGCCTAGCACAGTAGTGCCTGTGGGAAGTCAATTTTGGAAATGTTTTCAAAATACAAGTACACAATTATATTGTTGGTAAGACTATGAATTACTACAACCAATCTGGAAAGGAATTTTAAATTATTCAAATAAAGTAGCTAAAATGTCCATACCCTTTCACTCAGTTATTGTACTGCTAGACATCTATATACATACACACATACATACATATGTGTGTGTGTGTGTATGTATGTATAAATCAAGGAAATCTTTGACAAGAAAGGCTCCATGATCAGTTAAATATTTGTAACAGCCCCCTTTGTGGTAGCAAAGAATAGGACTCAAAATATTCATTGAGTAGGAATGACTAAGCAAATTTTGGTATGTGAATATCATGGAATAATAATGTTCTGTGGCAATAAATATGATAAATTTGAAAAAATATGAAGCATGAACTACTTCCAAGTAAAGCAAGCAGAAGCAGAAAATCAATATACAATAACTCCATCAATGTTAATGGAAAGAATAACCACAAAACAAACAAAATTAGTTGTTACCAAATTATCAGTAACAAACTTTGTACTAACAAAGAGACATGAGAAGACATCTTCCCCCACCACTCCTTTGTAGAGATCAAGGTTCACAAGGGTGTTACATTGTATATAACATCAACTTTTTCCCCTCCCATATATTTACTAGTTTTGTGGAATTTTTTTTCTCCTACTTTTTTTCATTTTTATCATCATTATTATTATCTAGCATTTAAATATCATTTAAAGTCTGTAAAGAGCTTTTACATATATTAACTCATTTGATCCACATCATAACCCTAGAAGATAGAGCTGTGGGCTCCGTTTTACAGATGAAGAAACTGAAGCAGTCAGACATTAAGTGACTTACTGATGGCCATCCAGCTAGTAAGTGCCTGAAGAAGGATTTGAACTCAGGTCTTCCTGATTCCAAGTTCTGTGTTCTATCTAGTATGATATCTCAACTCATATTCTTGTTTTTAGGCCTTTCTAGGAAGGGTAAGCAGAGGAATACAGGGAGGAAATTATAGAGAATATAAAAACAAAAGATGTAATTAAAATTTCCTTTGTAAAGTGTACCTTTCTAAATGAATATATCTTTCCTGTTATCTTTTCCTCTTCTAGTATTGACATAAGCATAGACTTCGCATATTTTCTCCTTAAATTATCAGTTTCTAGCCCCAACTCCCCTCATAGTAATCACCAAGTAGCAGGATTCCATTGGCTCATATTTCTATTTTTTGGATTGGATTTGTGATTTCATGGGTATAGGAAAATTCCTAGTGAAAAACTCTCTTTATGGGTACAAATCTGAAATTGTTTTGCAGTCTTAGGGGATTGCCTTGGTCCCTGCAAGGTTAAATTATCATGAAACTAGACTCAGAAAGGACCTTGTACATCATGTAGTCCAACTCCCTCAAGTTAAGTGATTTGCCTAGGTTCACACAGGTCATAAGTATCAATATTTGAACCTTTGACTAGAAGGCTGTGCTCTTTATACTATATCACATTGCCTCTGGGTAGATTTTCTTGAACTGAACCCCAGCTCCATCTCCCTGACCTAGCCTGGAAGCATATGTCTGAAACCCCATAAAAGGTTATCCCAGGTGATGAAGTCCTTGCAGCAGATTTCCTCCCTGTAAGGGCATGTGCTTGCACAATAAATACTGCCCTTCGCATAAAGACGGTATGTACTGGAAAGATCTTGTTCTCTTTTTATCCTTATCTCCAAATTCCCTTATACTGTGTGTGTTTTGCTTGTATTCCTGATTTTCTCTGAGGGAGATCTCAGACTTGCATAAGCATTTGACTCACCTCCAAACCCAAGGTTTGTTCCAATGGGCTTGACTTTTCAACCTCTCTGTGTCTCCCAGCAAAGATGGACCGTGTTTTTGTACTGTGGAACATGCCAGGAATAGCTTACATACAGTACTTGCGGGAGAGTTCATGAAGAAGAGACCCTCAGATCTAGCCAGACATCTACAAAGGTACCATTAAGATGATGCACGTCTTTTTCCATGGAGCCTTGGGCAAGCCATTGAGCTTCATTATTCATTTTTTTTTCTGAGGGAGTGTCAGGATGTGTGAGGGAGAGTCACATGTTCCTTTGACCAGTAAACAAAGACTGGGGCATCATTCAAATCTACAAGACTCAGGAATACTGAAATACAACCCCCATGTTCTTTTAAAACAAGACAGATCAATGGTGGGGTAGTTGCAGCCCTGTCTAGAGTCACATCCTTTAGGCATCCCTTTGAAGCTAGTGATTCTGTTACATTTTGCTCTTCCGACCCTCTTACATTAAGAAACTGTCAGATTCCCTCCAACTACAAGATCCCCTTCCAAAGAACAACAAAATACAAAGCAGAATAAATGACTGATTCAGAGCAGCACCAAATGTGAGACATCACAGAGTTCACTGTAGCAGAAACAAACAAGATTCATAGTCTACAGCTCAGAATTAAGTAGGGTCTTGGGCATAAATAGATCAGAAAATAGAATCTTTCTGGGCTTTTTGCCTATCAGCCCTCCCCTCCTCAATTCAGAGAACTCAGGGATGAGGTCCTGGAAGAAGGAAAAGGAGACCAAGGAGGGAATAATACCTTTCCCTGGTCCAGGTTTGGAATCTCAAGATAGCAATCTGGGTTTGAGGACAGGCAGTCCTCAATGGAGAGGAAAAATCTGAAGTATTTTCAAAGCCATGTATGAAGACTTCTTGGGACATAACTTGAGTTTTTATGAATGTGGGTGACTTCTCTCCTCTGAGAACTTGATGCCTTCTCTCTCTTGAGAAGATTTTGGTTTGGAGGCATTAAATCTATCAGAATTTCAGACTTTTCTTGAATGTGAGCCCACAATTCTACCACAATTATTAGACCCTGAAAAATTTCGTTCTTTCCCTTTTGATAATTTCATCCCTTAACACCATTAAGGCACCATCACCAAAATAATGAAACACTTGCAAAAGAAGCCCTGCTGGTTTCTTCCCCATTTTGATCTTCCCAACTCTCCTTTCCCATTATTTGATAACTCTGACACAGCTATTCTCAGCCTCATCATGTCAGAATGTGCCCATGCCTAGTAAACTTGAATACATGAATGAGTGTAATCCCATAAGTGTGGGATAAAATAATGTTTTCTTAGAGAAGAGGCTTAGATGAAAACTGAATGTAGTCAAGCATAGATAAAAACCAAGTCAGGTTCCTCCCGAGTCAAAATTATTTTTCAGAGTTATTATTACTGATCTGGGCTAACTGGAAGGAGTAATCTAAATTAATGAGAAGTCTACTTTACTGAGTGATTTTAAAGAAAGACCCATCTTGTTACTTTGAAAGGCATACATTAAAATGACTTAGCAAAGTGTGAAAGTAGGCAGCTGGCTGGTACAGCAGATAGAGTTCAATGTCTAGACTTAGGAATATCTGAGTTCAAATCCAGCCATAGATACTTACTAGTTGGGTGATCTGGGAAAGTCACTTAATCCTCATTTGTTTCCTTAGTTTCTTCATTTGTAAAATGAATTAGTGAAGGACATGGCAAAGCAATCTAGTATCTTTGCCAAGAAAATCCCAAATAAAAATGAAATCAGACACATGACTGAACAACATCCTTGTATTGCTTCCTTTTATTTTGATATTGCTTAAATTTCTCCCCTTATCCTTCCTTTGCTCTTCTCCCAGAGAGTCATCAGATATAACCATGAATATTTCTAAATGACAAAAAAGAAGAAAAAATCAACAAACACAATCAACATGTGCAGTATTCCACATTGTGGATCTCCCATCTCTATAAAAATAGTAGTAGGAGAAGAATGTCTTCTCATCTCTTTTCTTTGGGGGCAATGTTTGTGCTTTATAATTCTTCAATATGCATTTTCAATTAATTTATGATTAATCTTTCTATTTATATTGTTGTAGTTATTGTTTATATTGTTTTTTTGATTCTGCTTCCATCACTCTGCATCAATCCATATAAGTCTTTCCATTCTTCTATATTTTCATCACATCTGGCTATTAATAATTATTATTGTTGCTTATAGTAATCATTTGTTTAGCAAGGCTATTCTTCATAACAACAATGCAAAAGTGAACTTCAACCTTCCCCTTGAATCATTCCAAATCCTATACTGGCAATATTGAAATGAATGAGATCTTATTGTTTCAGTTTACTTAGTCCAAAAATCCATTGTAATTGAACGTTTAGAGATGCAGTTTATCTTCAAGCTATCATGGTGGTCACTGGGGAAAAACCTGACAGAGTGGACTTTTATAAACTTTCATTTCTACATGCACCATTTACCACCCAATCTATGACACTCTCTGAAGAATGAAATGAGGAAAGTGTTTTGAAATATATCAGAAACAGCCCTCATATAAAACTTCTATCCCTGGACATATCTTAATTGAAGGTTAAGGCTGAAATCTGGTGCCTTTCCCCTGTGAGCACTATCATGTTGATATCACTCATTTTTCCTACATGCAATGCTTTCTCTCACCTCTACACCTTCACTCTTGTTGTTCTTGTTACATTTCAAGTTCTCTGAAACATATCCTGAGGATGAGGCAATCTCAGCACAATCCCCACATCAGAAATGCAGCTGAGACTATATATGAATAGCCTTCATCATCATAGACTCAGCCCATCTCAAATACAAATACTGAGCATAGCTACATTGCATAAGAAACCTGGGAGAGAGAAATGTGGACATAAAACCTGCTTCACAGCTGCCTCCCCACCAGTTAGCACACCAATGAGAACATTTAGTGATATGCCATGTCAAGAAAACTTCCTAGGAGACCCAGATATTGTAGCCATGCCTTTCCTAATCCCTGGAGGTTAGAAGTATAGATAGAAGTCACAAACTGTTTCATGTTATAGATGAGGAACTTGAGACCCAGGAAAGTTAAATAAATTGTATAAGTTAACATAGTTAGCTAAATGAAAAAAGCTAGGATTTGAATGCAAGTCTTCTGACTCCTTTTCACTATATTACAGGACTACTAATCAGTCCCAGGGTTTAGGGCCTCATTAATGGTCACTAACTCCTAGTTCGAAAGCTTTTTCTAAGCACTTCCTTTTGGACATCTTTATCTTCTTTCTAGTGATGGTTGCTTGATTCTCATGCTTTCAGGAGGCAGTTTTGAAATAGTATTCTCCATATTTTACCCTGAATAGCATTCAAAAATAGGATTCCTGTTGATTCTGTAATGGCACAGAATTTAAATTGCACATGGCCTTAGGAACTGACTTCTTCTCTCACCAAAGGACATATACTCAGCACATGGGGAAACTATGCAGTAATCACAGGAAGTCCCTTTCTGTAATCAATCACTCCTATTTCCTCTTCCTCTAGGGTCTTCTTCATTCTTGCTCAAACCCAATCCTCTTCAGCATATCTTCTCCTTTCACTTTTCTCCTTTCACCCTTCTGCCCCAATCTAAACTGATTAGGGTTTTCCTTTTCTCCCTTTGGAAATTCTTGGAAGGAATGAAGAAATGTCTTGTGGCTTAATTATCTCCTTGCTATCAGTTTCTATCTTTCTTAAATGGCCAGCTAATTCTCCTCTCTCATGGCAGCAGTTATCCACAATATAATTCATCTGATCCTCCAGTTTCCATGGATCTTCTCTAAGTAAAATTCAAATAGACTTCTCACAAAAGGATATGTCACCTCTCTTTTCAATATTTAAAATATGTAAGTGTACATAGAGACCTAAATATATGTATATATGCATCCATACATATGTATGTGAATATATGTGGGTAGATATATAGATATATAGATATAGATATGCATATTAATATCTATATGTATATGAGATATGTAGATATATACTTATAAGGGTATGTGCATATATGTATATCTGTGTACATATAGTTATACACATGTATGTATATGTGTAAATATAGACATATATTACCAGTAAAAAATAATGTATAACCAATCAATTCAGTCAGTGACAAGACCCATAGTAGCCACAGGCCAAAAGTCATAGTTTGGGTTTATTAAACTCTGGAAGGACAGTACTCCCAGGTATTAAATACTGGAAAAAATATCTCTGTGACTTTGGGCAATAAACTAGACCTCAGAATAAACCAAATTTGTTTCCTCACCTATAGAATAGAGATTATAATAATATATTCCCTAATTAATTGTGAGAATCGAACATTATAATAATGGGTATTATATATCTCTGGAAAGTCTAAAATGCTATATAAAGTTCAGTCCAATTAAAAATATTTTTACAACATCTATTATATATAACATACTATGTACTAGGTGATCAAGATACAAAGACAAAAACAAAGTAGTCACTGCCTTCAAGAAGCTTGCACTTCACCATTATAAGAAAAAAAATTCTATCCTTACTGGCAACTTACAGTTAGACTCAGAAAAATGACCTAGGGAGACTCTACATTGTATGATTCCTTTGTTCTTTTGCCATCCCAATGTCATGCTCCATTTTGTTTTTTATTATTTTATTATAACTTTCTTATCATCAGAATATATGATGTATTTTTTCAATCAAAAATTCTGAAGAATATATATTAACATGTTTAAGGACTGCAATCCATATGGTGGAGGGCATTCGCCCCCTACACACACACACACACATACACACACACACACACACACACACACACACTATGAGAAACATTGATCTTTGAATAAATATTAAATCTCCAGTTTTCCAATTTCCTTTCACAACAGCAATCATGTGGCAAAGAGATTGAACTTGGTCAGGTTGGTCTCAGAGGGCAGGACTTCCACCAGTGGGTGGAAGCTTCACAAAGTCAGATTTAGACTTCATGGAAGGAAACATTTCCTGATGATTAGAGCTATCCAAAAGTGGAAAGGACATCCCCAAGGCTCTTGCTATCATCAGAACAGTGCATAAGGGGAAACATTGATTACTTTCTGCAGGAATGTTAGGGGTCCCAGAAGTTGGAAACTTGTTCACCTGTGGCATGTGTTGGATATTATAGCTGATCTTAGAATAGAGAGAGGAAGGCAGTGATGGTGCAATCAAAGAGAAACCAGTGAATGTTATTTTAAGAGTAAAGAGTTTTCATTGAAAATCAGAAGAACCTAATAGATATAGATTATATTCTTTGCATTGTATCTCCTTCTCCTCATTTGAAAATGGCATGAAAGGAAAGAAGTATGTGTGTGTTCCCATATAGATTATATCTATTTCCACCCAGACTTATATAAATGCTTCCTAAAGGAAGACATTTACAGAGATCTCTGGAATCTCATCTGCCTCTTTTCAAGATAAACTTTAATCCTGCTGAAAAGTGGTTGAAGAAAGGGGGACAAGCCTGGCTACTCTGCTCTCCTCAGAGAGTAGAAATAGGACTAGAATTATATCCATTTATCTCCATAAATATCACTAGTTTGGGGGAAATTATTTTATAAGATCATGTTACTTTCTTAGTCACTATCCCTTAAAGGACAAAGTAGGGCTATTTTGTACTTAAAAGTTTGGTCCTTTTTGTTCCTTCCCATTCCTGCCCCTCTGCCCCCAAAATGCCAATTAAGCAAAATCATTACAAATAATGAGTAAATTCATCATCCAAACAGATGGCAAATAGAAATCAGTGGTGCAAATATATGTTCTCTCCTAAAAAAGGAAGGAAGATGGATTTCCAGAGCCAAGATGGTGGAGTGAGACAGAAACTCACCTGAATTCTCCAAAATTCTCTTCCTAATAACCTCAGAATAATGCCTCAAAATAAGTTTTGGAATATTGAAGAGGTTTCCCAGACCAGGAGAGCTTGGAGAGCGGTTGGATATCCACAGTGGGTAGGATACAGAGCCTGAATAATCTTTTTGAGTTCAGGTACTTACTAGCTGTGTGACCCTAACAAGTCACTTAACCCCGTTTGTCTTGGTTCCTGATCTGTAAAATGAGGTGGAAAAGGAAATAGGAAACCTTTCCAGAAATGACCATGACAATTCCAAATGGTATCACGGAGAGTCAGATATGCCTGGAAAATAGCATGGCCATGAAGGGGAGAAATTTAAAATCCCAAATGAGATATACATATTTCAACATGACTAATGTAAAAATTTGTTTTGCTAGATCATCAGTACTTATTGTGAAAACTTTTATTATTTTTCTTTTTTTCTGTTTCTTTCTTTCTTTCCTCCCTTCTTTCCTTTCTTTCTTTCCCTCTTTCCTTCCTTCCTTCCTTCCATTCATACCTTCCTTCCCTTCTTCCTTCCTTTCTTTTTTCCTTCCCATCTTTCCTTCCTTCTCTTCCTTCCTCCCTCCCTCTCCCTTTCTCTTTCTGTATATATGTCTCTTGTTCAAATTTTCTTCCACAAAATGACTAATAGGAAAATAGGTTTACATGATTACATTGCATACATTGTATAACCTATATCAGATTGCTTATTGTATTGGGGAAGGGAGAGAAGAAGGAGAGAGGGAGAAAACTAAGAACTCAAAAATGCTTTTTTTTAATGTTAAAAATTATTTTTACATGTAATTGCACAAAATATTAGGGAAAAAAGAAGGAAGGAGTATTTCTCCTCTCCCAAGTTTCCCTGCCAACTTCATTGCTGAGGTTTTAGACGTATTGGACAAGTCTCTTCTTCTCAACTATAAAATTGGGATGTAAGACAGAGTAGAGTTTCTTGTTCTTGTTCTTCTTTTAAAAGCTGTTTTTTAAACTAAACTTATTTGTACAACCATTTATTTCTCTCTCTCACTAACCTCTCCTCTCCAAGGGAACGACAAAATAAAATCTCTCACAATAAGTACTGATGATCTAGCAAAACAAATTTCCCCATTAGTCATGTCCAGATAAATACAACTCATTTGGGATTTTAAGTCCTTGTCTTCCTGGCAGAAGTAGATGGCATTATTTGTCTTCTATCCTCTGGACTCATGGTTTTATCATTGTATCCATTAACGTTCTAAAGTGTTTCCAAGTTATTTTTCTCTATAATATTGTAATATATATTATTCTCCTAGTTCCATTCACTTTACTCTCCTAAGAATTTATTTTTCCAATTTCCTCAAAAACTATCTGTTTTATAATTTCTTATGGAATAATACTATTTCCTTCTATTTATATATGGCGATTTGTTTAGCCATTTACCAATGAATGTTTACCCTTTTTAGTTCCCCATTTTGTGCTACTACAAAAAGAAACACTATGAATACTTTTGTTCATATGGGTTCTCTTCCTTTATATTTAATCTCTTTGGGTATATAGACCTGTGAATGATATCACTGGGTCAAAGGGTAAGCGCAGTTTACAAACTTTTTGGATAGAGTTTGAAATTGATTTCCAGAATACCTGGACCAATTCATATCAATCAATCAATCAATAAACATTTATCCAGACCAACAAAATACAATGCCAATTCTCAAAGAGCTTATAATCTAATGGGGGAAAGTACATAAACAGAGAAAGTTATATATAGATAAGTGGGAAATAATTAAAAGAGGAAAAGTACTGGACTTAATGGGGGTTAAAGAATGCTTCCTGTAGGAGATGGGATTTAATTTGGGATTTAAAAGAAAGCCAGAGAGATCAGTAATTGGAACAGAAGTGAAGAGACTGCTCCAGGTTTGGAGGACAAGTGGAGATAACATCCAGAGTAAAGAAACTGAGTGTAACTGTATTGAAGAATATGCAATGAGGAATAAAATGATAGAAGACAGGGAAGTTAGGAGGGGCATATACTATAAAATTGAATGTGTTTTTATGTTCCTGGAGTGATTGTGGGGTGGGGATAGCGGAAAGTTTGAAATGATTAGACCTATGTTTTGGAAAAAAACCTGCGGTGGTTGAGTGGATTGGAGACAAAATGGATTGGGCATACTAATATCCTTATAATATATAAGTATGCCTGATTTTTTCTCTTTTAATATTTATCATTTCATTCTGTCATTTTTGCCAATATTATAGGTCTGAGGTAGAATTGTTTACATACCCACTTATTTATTCAATTATTAAGAGTTGTTTAAATATTCATTTATTTAAATATTAAGGATTTGGAACATATTGTTTTTGATAGCTGGGGTCTCTTCCTTTGAATAGATCAGGACTTCTTAACCTAGGATCTGCAAACTTAAATATACACACATACATATCACTGTATTTCAATATAAATAGTTGTCTTAGTAACCCCAAGTATTTATTTTATGCATTTAAAAAAATGAATGAAACTGCTAAGTGGTGCAATGGATAGAGCATCAGACCTGAAGTCAGGAGGATGTGAGTTCAAATCCAGCCTCAAATATTTGACCCTACTAGCTGTGTGATCCTGGGAAAGTCACTTAACCTCAATTGCCTTGTCAAAAATTATTATTATTATTATAGCTAAACAGAAGAATGGTTCATAGGTTTTCCTTGAAGAGAAAGAAATAGCAAATCATTTCTGTGTTTTTCTCAAGAAAACCCCAAATGTAATCACCAAGGGTTCCTCCAACACAGGTCATTTTCATTTTTTTGTCATATTTGCCCAACTAAGAGATGTGAGGTGGAACCTTATCTCTAATTATTTGTGATTTGGAGCATTTTTTCAAATGGTGGTTGATTTTAATTTTTTTTACTTTGAAAACAGATGTTCATGCCCTGTATCTACTGGGGAATTAGTTTTGTGAATTTGAATTATTTGTCTACTGAGGAATAATCCTTAGTTATGAATTTGAATCAATTCTTTCTATGTCTTAGAAAGGAGATTCTTATCAGAGAAAATACCCTCAATGATTCTACCCAATTACCTGTTTTTAACTACATTAGTTTTGTTTTATGAAATCTTTTAAAATTTTACATAATAAAAATTTTCATTTTTAGATAGATGCTTTTAGGTTTGAAGGTATCAGCACTGTATTTGTTTTAACTTTTTCACTTAATAGTATATTTTTCCCAGTTACATTTAAAGATAGTTTCCAACATTCATTTTTTCATATTTGAGTTTCAGATTTTTCTCCTTCCCTTTCTTTTTTACCCCTCCCCAAGATAGCAAGCCATCTGATACATGTTATACATGTACAGTCATGTTAAACATTGTTCCATATTAGTCATGTTGTGATAGAAAAATCAGAAGAAAAAGGAAAAGCCGCAAGAAGGTTTTTTATTTTCAATAATCTCCACAAGGCATAGTTTTAGCAGTCAGATCACTGGGTCAAAAAGTATCTACAGTTTTGTACCTTGTATGATATAATACTAGATTGTTTTTCAGGAAGATGATGCCAAATCACAGTTCTTTGCAAACTAAATCATTAGACTATTCAATCAACCTAGCAAAAATTGTTTTATTTCGGACTGATGCTGGGGCAGGGAAGGAGTGCTGCCCTGGATTGGATACTTTCTCTGGATCACTGAAATACTCCTTCAGATGATACATCAGAAGTTTTGGTTGTCTTGGGTAGACATACCACAAATTGTACATAATTACCATGCTGGGGATCTTTGATGTAAGAACAGCAGGTGGTTATGTTCACTTAGTTTGAATAGGCCCATTGACACTGAACACAGGAAGGAAGATCAGAGCCGTCAGTCTTTTAGAATATGGCCTGGGTTCACCAGGGCAGGTATTTCTAGTATAGGGATCTCAGTCCCTTGACCCAGAGGCCCCACCATCCAAGAAATGGTAAGAAGGTATCCGTACTAATCCTGTTCAAAGGAGTGTTTTTCTGGGTCCAGTAGTTAGATCAGACCATTGAGACAAAAATCTAGATGGAGTCCAAGATCTCTAGGAATTTAATTGTTTGAAGTAGGACCATGCCTTTTGAAGGAACATTTTCCTGGAACAAGTCCTTATAGCTGAAGGGAGAGAGACTTCTGAGGGCTGGGATGATAAGAAAAAAATTCCCCTGGAGTAGCAGGTAGGAAGTAAGCATGGATTGGCAAGGTGGACTTTTAGCTACTCAGGAAGCTTAACTTCTGTCCCATTTGGAAGGGTGGGATCTTTGAGCTATCATCTGTTGCCAGTGGTCCTAATAACGGCCCAGCCTTCTCTCCACCTCTGAGGTTATCCAAGCTTAAGTAGCCTAGGGAAAACCCAAGCTTCTATGTCAGGATTTAAATTTAGTTTTGTGCAAAGGTGTCCAGAACTTTGAGGTTTGATGATTCTAGCCTTGCTGTTCTACAGATAATTACTGTAAGCTTTCTCACAGGTATTGTGGAGTAGTGGAGAGAGAGATGGCTTTGGAATCAGGAAGGGTTAAGTTTAAAACCCAAGTCTGCCACACATACAGCATATGACCCTGGGTAAGTCATTTAATTGTTCAATGCACTAGTCAACCCTCTAAGATATTAATTTGCCAAGAAGGTGACGATTTACATTGGGAAAGGTAGTATCCTCACCCAGGAGTTTCCTACACCAGTGAAATGGGTCCATGCTCTATCACCCCTTCTTCTAAGGAGAGGAGAAAGCGAGCAAATTCCCAATGATCTATGAAGGCCCAAAGAGCTTGTAAAGGATAATAATCATAATTAATTGCTTGTTAGTCAAGTGAGAAAGCAGCCCATTAATACCAAACTGAGAATATGTCAAATGTCACCTTGATTGTGGAAGGCCTGACAACCCATCCTTATAAAGATTATTATTTATTATATCACAGAGACAGGAGAAGAGAGAGGAAGGAGAGATTTGATCTACAAACTTCACAGCTGCATCAGATAGGTGTTCCCTTGATACTAAATGGACTAAGGAAGCAATGGGGAAACAGAAAAAAAAAAGAGGGGGGGGATATGGGGAGGAAGTATTAATCAAGAACTTTATTGTTTCCTTCTAAATCTGGATTGATAACTTTTACTTTGAGGCTTCTTAAAAGATGGAGCAATGCTTTGTCAAGGCCTTATTCTTGGTTGATGTTTAGATTTTTTTTTCATAAATAAGACTCCCTGAATAGAGATCATTTTAATTTTTGCTAAGTATTTTATATCCCTTACAACCTGGTGAGATAGGCACTACAGATAGTATCCCCATTTTATAGATGAACAAATTAAGGTTCAGAGAGTCTAAATGTCTTGCTTAGGGGCACACTGCTAGTATCAAAGGTGGGATTGAAATATCTTTCTGAGGCTAAATATAGTACACTACTCATGACCAGGAAAAAAGATAAATCAGGAAAATATATTTTAGTCTTTTTTCTTCTGTCCTGCCAGTAAACTATCCTATTATGTATTGAGATGAATGCTGTCATATCTTTCCCACAATGCTTTGTACACAGTAAGTAGTTGATAAATATCTGTTGATACGGCATGAAAATCAGAAGGAAAAAGTGAATTTGCAAAGGAATTTAGCTTTATAGAGCATGGGACTTATAATGTCTCAAGGATGGAAGAAAATGAGAAAAAAGTGTCCTTTCCATACCTTTGGGGCTCATGCTGCCCTCCAGCTAACCACCTGAAATACCTATCCCTACTCACTGTTTCTAAATCCCTTCTTTTTACGTTCTCTTTTTGTCCTCCACACACAACCTGGAATGCCCTCCTTCCATCTCTCTGCCTATTCAAATCCTACCTACTCGTTAAGGCTTAAATGAAGCCTTCTCTGTGAATTCTTCCCAACTGACTATTCAAGACCCATGATTTCTCCTTCCTGAATCCTTCATGGGACTTCCCTTTATAAAGACATCATTCATTTAGAATTTAAATGCTTTCTTGTTTTCCTTCTCAGATTATTTTTATCTTCTTTCTAAATTCGATTTTTCTTTTGCAGTAAGATAACTATATAAATATGTATACATATATCATATTTAACATAAACTTTAACAGATTTAACATGTATTGGACTACTTGCCATCAAGGGGAGAGGGTGGGGGGAAGGAGGGGAAAAGTTGGAACAGAAGGTTTTGCAAGGGTCAGTGTTGAAAAATTACCCGTGCATATGTTTTGTAAATAAAAAGCTATAATAATAATAATAATTTTAAAATAAAACAAAATAAATAAAAATGTAAAAAGAACTTAAATGCTAAATTAGCCAATGTCCTATTTAGTTGTGTTTTCTCCCTTAGAGTTTAGAACAACAATCTTGATACAGTAGGATATAAATATTTATTGAGTTACCATACTAAGTACTAAGTATATATATGAACTAGCACATCATCTCATCAATTCCACTGAGTTAACATCTTGTTTCAAGTATACTTCTCCAGAGTTCCAGCCCTCTACAATATTTAGTAACATTTTGTGATGGGTCTTTAACCTTTGGTGAATCACTATGTATGTCTTGCATTGTCATATGACTTTATACATCCATTTCTCATCCTCCCAACTACATTGCAAGCTTGAATAAAAAGCCATCTCTTCTCTTGAATGCCCTATGCTGTTCATCTTATTTCTGAGCACAGACATTCAAAATTATTTATTAACTGATTCCCTCCCTACCCAAGTTTCTAGGGATGGCACTCTACTATCATTCACTTCTCCACCCCAACTAATTTTCCTTTACATCCATCTTTATTATAATAGTGGTGTAGGATGGCACTGGTTCCAATGGCTCCCCATTGTACATAAAGTACAGACTCCTTAATCTTCTATTCATGGCTCTCCACAATCTGATGCTTCCTTTTTTTTTTCTAGGTTTATCTGTCACTACTGCCTTGATGTACTCAAGCTAAATTAGACTACTTGATCTCTTGGATGGATCCAGTATTTTCCAAACTCTGCACCAGCTCAGCTCACACTTTTCCCTGTGCCTGCAACTCAACTACACACTTGTTGATATCTTAGCCATCATTCTAAACACAGCTTAAAGGAATTTTAAGCCTCTCCTCATCCTCCACTAGTGGAAAATTATTCCTTCTTAAAACTCACATAGAGCTTGTCCCTCCTCTGACATCCTGTGTTCTAAGGGCCTAATTTGTATTTAAATTATTATATAACTATTTGAAAAGCAGTATATTATTATGAGAAGTAGTACAGCATAACGAGGGCAGCTAAATGATGCAATGGATAGAATACTGGGCTTGGAATCAAAAAGACTTAGCTTTGTAAGTTCAAGTCCAGCTTCAGATGCTTATTAGCTGTGTCACCCCCCCCCCAGGAAACCCACTTAATCCTATTTACCTCAGTTTCCTTATCTGTAAAATGAACTGGAGAAGGAAATAGAAAACCACTCCAAGAAAACCCCACATGGGGTCACAGAGTTGGACATAGCTGAAATGACTAAACAACAACACATAACATAATGAATAGAGAAGTGGTCTCTGTTGGAAAGATTTGGCTTCAAGCCCTGCTTCTGACACATACTGGCTCTGTGGCGCTGGCTAAGTCAATTGAACCTCTAAATGGAAGAAAATGTCTATAATGTACAAGGGTAGAAGTTTCTCAGTGAGAGCTTCTCAAACTTATGAAATTAAGATCAGTCCCTCACCCAAAATTAATATATTCATATACATGGAAGGATATATCTGATATAGAAGTAGTAAAAATAACCAAGGTTATCTAATCCAACATCCTCATTATGCAGATAAATGAACTGTGTATCCCAAAGAGATTAAGTGATATGCCCAAGTTCAGACAGAGGCAGCAGAACCAAGGCTTGGAACCAGGGACATCTTACTCAAATCACATGTTTTGAGATCAGGAATCCTGACTTCTCTTGTATCTCCTTCAGCTACTGACAGCATTGCTCCTTTCATAGTAGCCATTGGATATACGAGTGAAGGACCCCATGGAATGTGCTGAGACAGCTTATGGAGGGAAGCTGCTGGGATAGTAACTCAGAATACAGGATTTCCAGAGGCATCACAAAATTTACTAGCCACAAAGTTTTAATTTAATGCAAGTGATAAATACATGCCCAAATGAAATTTTTTTTTTGTATGGGGACAACAGACTGTAAGAAGGTTACTAAATCATATAGTCCTAAAATAGGAAAGGAACTGATCCTTGGCAATAACTAAATCTGTAGTATCAAAGATTTAAGATGGGAGATGACCTCAAAGGTGAGCTAGTCCCAAGGCTGTGTTGGAGTCAGCCAACTGTTAATTTTTACTGTGAGCATTTACACCTAGGAAATCTGCATCTCAGGGCTCGATTTAATTTATTGTTTGTTCATTGTCTAAACATAAGGAAATAAAATACTAATAATGCAAATATAAACTTTAAATTAGGTCATGTATATGTAGCTGTGCAGGTATGTTTATGTATATACATACATACCTATACATATTTATGTATATAGGTATATATGTTTGTGTATGGATAGCTAGGTGGCAAAGTGAATAGCGCATCAGTCCTGTAGTCAGGAAAACCTGAGTTCAAATCTGGCCCAGACATTTACTAGTTATGTGACTCTTGTCAAGTCATTTAGCCCTATTTGCCTCAGTTTTTTCCTCTGTAAAAAGAACTGGAGAAAGAAATAGTAAACCAATCTTTGCCAGGAAAACCCCACAAACAGGGTCATGAGTTGGACAAGACAGAAAAAGATTAAATAAGAAATATGTACATATGTATGTGTATATACACTATATATGTGTATGAGTATATACACTATATAGATTATGATGTATATACATACAAGGTATACATGGTATATATGTAGGTTGTGTGTAAATATATATGTATTGTGTAAATATATCTGTATATATACATGTATGTACATACATTCATATACTGTATATGTCTGTATATATAATAGTTATATGTAATGTATATACATACACTGTATAGATATGGTGTATATATAATGTGTATATATATATATGATATAGATATACTACATATATACTATGTATTCCTAGTATACATGTAGATTATATGTGAATATATACATGTACACAGAGACACACATGAATACATACACAGTATATGTATAATGTGTATATGTATGTATGCACCATATAGATATACTATATTTATGTTATGTATACATAGTATATATGTACAGGTACACACACACGTGGGTGTGTGTGTGTGTGTATGTGTGTGTGTTCAGGTCTGTTGCTCAGGTACTAAGTAATACAGGTGATACTTGAACCCAATTTCTGATTCTAGATCCAACTAACTTTCCTTAACCCATATTGCCTCCTGACATCTCAGTTCTCCAAAAAATACCCATTTCTCTCTTAACGCCCCCTGTAACCATTGTTCTTCCTGTGCCTACTCTTATTTAACTAGTCTATGTACCACTCCTTCAAGGCCATGCTATGATAACCTGACAAGCTAATTGGTGCTGAAGTGTTAATTACTTTTTTCAAATAACCAGCATTTATTTTTCTCTCACTTCTATCACCTCCCCCTCACTGAAAAAAAAATCCCAACATTCAAAAATGATGTTTAAAAACTCTTAATATCTTAAACTTAACTGCTCCTTCACTCAATAGACTTTTTAAAAAAATGTCTTGTGGACATAATGCTTTCAGGAGGTGTATTGGGATGAGATATAACTACCTATAGAGAGCTGATTGTTAAATTTTCAGTGTGAGCATTTATATATTAGAAATAGATAAACTATAAATCATGGCTTACTTTATCACTTAAGTGATAAAGAGAATGTTAATAACATAGATTTAACTTAAAAGCATCTTTTACATATGTTTTCCAGAGAGCTGGTGGTTAAATATTTACCAGCATTTCTTTTGGCTTTATATATTGAGAATATTGACAATAGTGAGCATTTCAAGCCCTATGACAAGTCAGTGGATAGAGATATTATTGGTGGGCTTGGGCACAGCTCACCAGAGCCTTTCTGCTACCTGTATAAGGAAGGAGAACCCCTCCAGGAATGCTGTTCTGAACACAGGGCTGCCTCAGATTGCTGCAGTTCAGTCTCACTCCACGGTGTCTGAGAAGTAGCCATTGGATTAGAACCACGGTTCCTCTGGAAACTTGGAATGAAAGCCAGAATTCCAAATTCCAGGTGAGGCCTCCCTCCTGGGAGCCATGGACCAGCATACGCTCCTCGTTAAGTGGAACTAACATGATTGTCAAGAACACAGGTTTGGGAAAATGCCCTCTCTAGGGAATTCGGCCCACAGTTCTTTTCCACTTCATTTTTCTCTGGCAGAGAAACAGGTGGTCAGGCCACAGAGGGATCCCTTTGATTGCCGGCCTCCCCTGTTCCTGGAAAAAATATGAGCAATTGGAAGGGGGAAGGGGGTTCAGAAGAGGGAACAGAAAGAAGAGGCAGTGTTTGTAACCTGAGTAAAACCAAAACTTCCACCTAAACATTTTAGCCTGTAAATAGCTTAAGGGCCAAGATCAAGACTGACCTTACACTTGTGATTTGAGGAGTCCTGGAAAAGTCATTCCCTTAAATATTTCTATCACAGCTTGAACTTCCACCATTTGTTATTCATTTCTTTGAATTAAGCAGTCAGTGAGTTACCAGGCATTTTATTAAGGTTTATTGTATATCAGGCATTGTGATAATGACTGGGAACAAAAGGAAAATTAAAAACGCAATCTCAGGTCTCAAGGAGATAGGCTCAGAGACAGCACGCAAATAAATATATACATAATGGATATATTTATTTGCATGTTGTCTCTGACCCCATCTATATGTATATATGTATATATTGTATATGTACATACATGGATATACGTATATAATGGATATATGCATTATATATATACACACATATATATGATTGTACATGAAACTACAAATTGACTATGCACAACTTGCTAAATAAATACTCATTTTTTTATATACAACAAAATTATCATGTAAATTTCTTTTTCTTCCCTCCCCTCACTTCCCAAAGATGGCCATCATTAGACACAAATAGGTATTTGTCTATATGGAGAGACACATACATACATACACATATACATATACATACACATATAAAATTATTCTATACATATTTCTATTTATCAGTTCTTTCTCTGGATACAGATAGCTTCTTTTTTCATATGTCCTGTATAGTTAATTTGTGTGTTTATAATAGTCAAAATAACTTATTTTTTCAAAGTCATTCTTAAAACAATATTGCTATTACTGTACAATGTTCTCTTGGTTTTTCTTATTGGGAAAGGCTTCTTGAGGAAAGGAGATAGACTGAATCTTAAAGGAGGCTAGGGAGGGTCAAGAATGAGGAGGGAAAGCATTTCAGTCATGGGGGATGGACAGTGTAATGTTCAGGGATCAGGCATATTGTGTGTGAGGAACCTCAAGGTCAGCTTAGCTATATAACAGAGCAAAACTTCTTAAATGGTGGGTTGCAACCCCAGATGAGGCTATGTAATTGAGTGTGGGATTGTGAAATTATGACTGATTATCAGTAAATGTTTTATTTGTATACCTATTTTATATATTTATATACCTGGGATCATGTAAAAGTTTTTCAGGTGAAAAGGGGTCACAAGTGAAAAAAGTTTAAAAAGCCCTATTGTAGAGTACATAGATATGATATAAGAATAAAAGAATTTTATATCTCATCTTAAAAACAATAGGACGCTACTGTGTTTTATTGAATTTACTGGCAAGGAAGGAGGGAGGATCTGTCAGGTCTGCACTTTCAAAATCCCTTTGGTACTGAATGAAGGACAGATGAAAGTAAAGGGGAGAGAAACTTGAGACAGGGAGAATAACTGAAAAGCTATTGCATGTCCAGGCATGGAGCTATCAGGGTGTGTACAGAATGGTGATAATGTCAAAGGGGGAAAAAAGACGTGAGAAATATGGAGGAGAAAATGAGAAGACTTGACCATGGTTTAGATATGTGAGGTGAGGGGTTAAAGATGATCCTGAAGCTTTCAGCCTGTGGGACTGGGAGGGTGGTGGTGCTCCTAGAAGTAATAAAGAATTTGGAAAGAGGGGAGGGTTTGGGGGAAAGGATATGGAATTCTCTTTTGGACATGGTAAATTTGAGATGCCTATGGATAGCCAGTCTGAAATGTCCAGAGGGTGTCTATGATTTGTAACTGCAGTTCAGGATAGAAACTGGAGTTAAATATATATTTAGATTTAGGAATCATCTCTTTAGAGATGATAATTAAACTCATGAGAACTAAAGATCAAATAAGATAGTTTAGAGAGAGAAGAGAGCCCATTCTCAGTGAACTGGCCCCCTATTTAAAAAGTTTGAGGACCCCTGGCGGGTCTTCCATGCTTCCTGATGGGAGGCAGAAACTGATAGAGACTGGACAGAAAGTGGACTGTGCTGATCCTGACTGGGTCTAGTTCTTTGAATTTAAGCCAACTGGGGGCTATTTCTATCTTCTCCACATCAATATCCACTTCTTGCCAAGATACAGTATGACCCATTTGTTCAATAGATTTTCTACAAAACAGGCACTTCCCAATTGATAACATCCAACCAATTTCCTCTTCTCACCTAACACTCTCCTTGTGTTCTCTGTTTTTTCAAAGAGAACAATATCATCCAGATACACCAGCCCAACCATGTAATTCATGTCAGCAAGTACATTCTCCATCAGATACAAAAAAGTAGCAGGTGCTCCAGACATACCTTGAGGCTTATTCTCAAAATGGTAAAATCCTGATTGGACATTTGAAATCAGTCTTCTTATCTCTTGCAGCCTTAGAATTTGATTGTTGCTGCATATATTCAAAACAGAACCCCTGGTTGCCTAATAAACAGGTCCTCTCTGTATATTCCTCTAAGAACAGGCTGTGTTTCTTCGCGAGTTGATTTTTCTCAATTTTACATGTGTTCCTTTTTTCTGCCCTGCCCCTTTCTATAATCAAACTGTTCACATAGGAATGGGCAATGATGTATGCTAGGGAGAGTCTTGCAGCATACAAATTTGAATTCTAGGCTCTGAAACTAAACTTTATGATGAGACTTCTTCTCTGCTCTATGAATTCCTGAATATCTTCACCTTTCTCCCCATTTTCTTTCTTCCTCATTCACCAGAAGCCCTATACTTGAGGAGGTTACAGAAACAGTAATCATTACCTTAGGGTAAATACTACCGTCTGATTTCATTTAGGCTTTTAGCAAATAGACTTGCTTATTTTCATAACTGATCCAATAGACATTTCTATGTCCCAGCAGGATATAGTCTAAGTTCCTAAAGGTAGACAGATGTCTATACTTACTAAAAACACATAGGAGAGTTTCAACAATTTCACCTGGGGATAGAGTCCAAGTTTTCAAAACTTAGGTAGAGATCGCATTCCTAGGAAGTCCCAATTTAGGAAATCCTCTGATTTAAGCCTCTCTTGCTGCTGAATTGTAAAACCCCACTCTTCCAGTCAGCCTTTGTACAACTTCTTATAATGTCCAAGACACTGTAATGATTCCCTTCAGTATTCTCCTCTCCACAGTCAATTAACTCCCTCTCTCCTATTTTGTCCAACACACTAAAGAGATGTTTTGAGATCCAGATTGACAGAATGTGAGATAAAGTCTGACCAGAGAAGAAGAGACTGCAGGATCTATCCTTATGGAAAAACAAAAGGCCCTGAAGTTGAGAAGTTCCATGCTGCCCCTGCTTCTTCCATTTGCTAGGTAAACCAAGCCAAATCACTTTCACCTCTTTGAGCCTCAGTTTCCTTGAATGTAAAACAGAGGTAATAATACCTATCTTAATTATTTCTCAAATAAGATTATAGTTGTGGGAGTATTTTGTAAGCTGCTTGACACTAAATGACTAAGTCTCTTCAGTATTTCAACCTGTAATTTTCTACTATGGATGCTGCCTTCTCTCATAAATATAATTTCATAACTTAGTAGATGGTCTTTGAGTTTCTGTGACTGAAAAATCTATCTCCTTGTAGTTGACCTGGTGAATCTCTTAGGCTGGTTTTCAGATGACAGACATAAAAGACTTACACATATAAGAGAATTCCTGCTTTCAGAACAAAAACAGGATGGTCTGATAAAGTTTGTCTGTCTGGTTTTTTTCTTTCTGATTTATGAATAAGACAGAGTTTTTGAAATCAGTATTATCAGAAGATGTGCAATGTACATGGTGTATCTGGGAACCCTTAATGTAAACTCCTTGAAGGGAAGGGCTGTTTTGTTTCTGTCTTTGTCTCTTTAGTCCCCAGCATAGATACTTTTTACATACCTAGTAGGCACGTAAATATTTGGTGTATATAAGTGGAAAGACAGTGTGGTAGAATGAAAACAGTACAGGCCCTAGAAACAGGGGTTCTGGGTTCAACTCCTAGCCATGATACTTACTATCTGTGACACTTTTAGGACTTTAGGTTGCTCATATTAAAAATGAGGGGGTAAAGCTATCTGACCTCAGAAGTTCCATTTGGCTTTAGAGTCAAGATCTTAAGATTCAATTTCTTTGTGATTTCTAGCTACAGAATTGAAATATATATGTCCAAATTACAAGAGAAACTTCCATTTGGAAATGTATTGGCCACCATTTTCTTTCAAGATGGCAGACTTAAGAACAAATCAAACTTAAATTATATCTTGACAGGTATTATTGGTTTTCCAGAGTTGGTCCAAATCAGTTCTGTCTTACAAAAGTTATCATCAACAGAAGCAAAGAGATGAGGTGTTGAGTTTATAAATGGGGATCTGCATTTGTTCTATCAATACTCACTCCATTGAGAGAGGAAGAAGTAATGACAGGAGTTTTTTAAGAGTCATAAGTCATCGGAGGAGAGCCAGAAGCTATAATATGACTAACAAGCAGCTGAAAGTTGTAATGGAGCAAAGGAGGAAAGGGGGGAGGAATGAAATTGGCTCTGTCCTCTTACCCACTGGAGGCTGTCTGGTCCAGCTTCACACCTGTTTGGGAGCAACTAAGTGTTAGAACAAAATCATTCAGGATCAGAACAAGCCAGGATTTCACAAGCACAGAGTCATAGCAAGAGCATCTAAGAGGTGAGAACAGGAGTCAGGAATTTCTCAAGGGACAATGATCCTCAAGAAAGTCAACTGAGACCACAAAAAAAGGTACTTAAACTTTCTTTAAAAGGCAAAAATATTAAATCATTCACTTAGCTAAAGTAAAAATGGGAAACATCTATTCAATAAATACAACCAATTACACGCACATATACACACACCAGTTCTGTTTTGCTTGGTTAAGCAAGGGGAAAACAAAAATGACAACAAAATAAATGAATGGATGACTGAATAAATAAATGAGGAAGGAAGAAAGAAAGGAAGGAAGGAAGGAAGAAGGAGGAAGGGAGTGAGGGAAGGAAAGGGAAGGAAGGAAGTGAAGGAAGGAAGGAAAGGGAGGGAAGGGAAGAGAGGGAAGAAAGGGAAGAAGGAAGGGAGGAAAAGGAGAGGGAAAGGAGGAGGGAATGAAGGAGGGGAAGAGGAAAGAAAAGAGGGGAGGAGGGAGGGAGGAAAGGAAGGAAGAAAGGAGAGAAGGAGGAAAAGAAAGAAGAAACGAAGGGAAGGAGAGAGGAAGGGAGGGAGGGCGGGAGGAAGGGACAGCATTTGTCCATGGAGGGAATTTCCTTATCAAGTGTTCTTAATGCTAGTGACATCACAGGTAAGAATTCTCCCTACATCTATCTTCTCAAAAAAAAAAAAAAAAAAAAAAGGAAGCCTGAGAATAATAGCAATAATTAATTTTTGAATATTTTTAAGTTTTTACTATATATGTATAGTAATGTAATGCAATTCCATGAAGTAAGTACTATAAGTATCATTATTTCTGTTTACCAATGAGAAGCTAAGGTTCAGAGGGGCTAAGTGATTTGTTATACAGCTGACAACTGACTGAGTTGGAATTTAAACTCAGATTTCAGACTCCCAGTTTAGGATGTTTTCCTTTATGTTGAACAGGTTAGGGCCCGAGAGATTAATAATGTCCCCAAAGTCACATGTCTAGTTGGTGCTCCAGGAAGCAGTGTAAGAGACCAAGGGATAGCCCAACCTCTGTAACCCAGTGAAAGAGACCCAGGCTCCCAAGAAGAGATGTGATGACTCTTACTAGCTCAATGGGGAAGAGTCCCACCAAAGATGTGATTTCAATTTCAGGATCCCAGAGGTTATTCCTAGGCCTGAATGCTCACCCGTGGAGAGACAGGCCAGTTGAATATACATGTGATCTCATTGATCTTCTGGAAGGAACAAGCAGTACCAGGTCAGTTTAGTGCCTCAGGGAATTACTGTTCTTTCCCTTGGCTGCTTGGTATGTAACACTTCCTTAGCCCCAAAGTCAAATAATATTTTTAATGCCACAGGTAGACTCCACTTTAAGTAAACCCAAAATATGACCATCCAGATCTATACAAGAAAGTCAAAGGGTAGCTTTTAGTTTTGTAAAATGACTCCCTGTGAGCTCCCCTTCAGAATTTTTAGTCATATTTATAAATTACCAAAAAAATCCATCTACATGCAACCTTTTCTGACCAAGACTTACATATACTAAACGATTTGCTTTATACATTTCAAAACATCTTATATTTTTTACTCTATTTGCTACTCACACAAAGATAGAAAACATGGTATTATCCTTATTTTCAAATAAGGATATGGTATGAGGTAAAATGACTTGGTCAAAGTCACATAGTAGCCAAACAGGAGTTAAAATGCAGGTTTCACAATTAGCGTAGTACACTTTCCCTCTACTACATGAAGTTCACCTGCATATGGCTACTTGTTCATTCTAGTAAGAAATCTGAGGCTGTGGGATTAGTGGTCCTTATCTAAAAGATGGAGAACGCATCTCTTCAGGCCCCCGAGTCCCTCATCATTCTGCAGCACGGCCTTGAAGGAGTTCAGAATTATTGAATCATTGAAACATATGATGTTAAAGCTGGAAAGGGCCTCAAAGATCACATAGTCCAACTTATGAAGTGCTTGTTCCATGCCAAGTGTTGTGCTAAAGCACTTGACAAACATCTTATTCAATCCTCAGAATAACCCTGGAGGGGCAGGTAAGGCAGTTCTATCTGCCTCTGAGTGCTCTAAAAAGATTATAAAATCATTGGCTTCCAAGTTAGAACAAATCTCAGTGGGGTAGCTATGTGGCTCAATGGATAAAGTGAGCATTAGCCCTGAAGACAGGAGGACCTTAGTTTGGTTTCAGCTTCAGACCCTAGACACTTATAGCTGTGTGATTCTGGGCAAGTCACTTCATCCCAATTGCCTGAAAAAAAAAGAAGAAATCTCAGAGATCACTAAAGATTAACCCCCCTGTTTAATAGTTGAAGAACCTGAGGCCCAAGAGATGCAGGTACCTACTTCAAGGTCTCACAAGAAATAGAAAAGTAGAGCCAGCTTTCAAAACCAGGTCATAGAAGCTAAGAATTGAGGAGTTACCTAGCTCTATCCATATCTAAGCAAGAATTCCATTGATAAAAGTATTATCCAGCTTCTGGGCAAAACCCTTCAACAAGGAGACATCTACAATTTTTGGAAGAAAGCTGTTCTACTTTTGGACAGTTCTGATTATTTTTTAAAAAGATATTATTTATATTAATTTAAATTTGCCTCATTAGAAGTACTATGCATTGCTTCTGCCCTCTGGAGTCAAGCAGCTTTAATTCTAATCCCTTAATCATAGGTCCATATTTAAAATACTTAAAGATAGTTATCATACCTTTCTCCTTTCCCTCTTTTTACAAATATTGTCCCATTTAATTCTCATAACAATACCATGAAATGCGTGCTATGATAATCTTCATTTTATAGAGGAGGAAATAGACAGTGGTCAAGGAATTTTCCGAGGGTCAGTCAGGAAGGTTTGAGGCTGGATTTGAACTCAGAATTTCATAACTTCAGGCTCAACACTAACTGCTCTTCCACTTCATTGGCCAAGTTTTGCAGTTATATTTGGTCCATTGCACTGTGCCATCAAATTCTCTTTGCATCCTGATTCAGTCTCCCAATGTATTAATCATCTTTTCCAGCTTAGTCATCTGAAAATCTGACAAGCAAACCCTCTATTACTTCATCCAAATAGTTGATTAGAACATTAAATATCACAGGGACAAAGTCAGGTCAATAAAACATTCCACTAGAGACCTTCCTCTAAATTGGCAAGGTCCCATTAGTGACTGGCCATTCAAGTAGCTTTGTAGTCACTGAATTGTACTATCAATCAGTCATCCACTCCAAATCTCTCCCTTTTGTCAAAAAGGAAAACATGAGAATTTTTCTCAAATAATTCATTGAAATCTGAGTATACTACATTGACAACATTCTTTGATGTAACCAGGCTAGTGATGAAGCAGTTTACACTGCGCCAAAATGAGAAACAATGTTTGTTTAAACAATGCTGGCTTTTAATCACTATTTCCTTTCCTAAAAGCTCCTAAACTCTCCTTTCAAAAATTTATTCTAGATTTTGCCATAGAAATCAAGCTCATTGACCTATAGTTTACAGACTCTAACTTCTCTTTTTAAAAAAAAATCAAGATGACATTTGCCCTTCTCCTGACCTGAAACTAAAGGAACAGTCCTTTTCTATTCTCTATGATCTTTCAGAGATCATCAACAGGGACTCAGCCAGTTGGGGCTTGTTTTCTAGAAGATTGTAATGTGGTCCAATGGGCCTAATGATTTGAACTTAGATAGTATAGATAAATACTCTCGTACCATCTCTTAAATCATCTTCACTTTCAACTCTCTGTTAACCATATTTATTCTCTCTATATAAGGGATATTATATCATGTTTATAACGTGTTTCTATGTTTCTTTGGAAACTCTCTACTCCAGAATTCTGTATGAGCATGCAGAAGGAGATGACATCACCTAGAAAGGTTCAGGAGGCAAGGGAGAGGAGAAGCATGAAATACTGGAATTAGACATTAGCTATGTGATCTTAGACAAATCATTTAACTTCTCTTGGCCTCAGAAAAATGAGGAGAATGGATGAAATGACCTCTAAGATCCCTCCCAGTTCTAAATCTATGATTCTAATGCTAAATGCAAAGGCTGATGAGAGAAGAAAAGAGGTAGGGCTGGGGAGGGTGCATTGTGGGACACACCTGTAGTCTCTGCTCCTGGGGAAGCTGAGGCAGGTGGGTCATTTAAGCTCAGCTTTTTGTGCTGCAAAAGAATGCAGTGGGCTTAGCTCATTGGGCATTTGTACTGCCTAGTACCAATATAATGAACTCTGTGGGTAAAGGGGCCACCAGGCTGTCTAAGGAAGAGTCAATATGTCCAAATGGAAATGCGGCACATCTAAAATTATGTATTGCTCAAAAGTGAGGTCTGGCCTGTGAGTAGCAACCTGGTTGAGAAAGGAAGACAGGAAAGAAGGAAGAAAAGGAAGGAAGGAAGGAAGGAAGGAAGGAAGGAAGGAAGGAAGGAAGGAAGGAAGAAGGGAAAGAAGGAGGAAGGGAGGGAGGGAAGGAGGGAAGGAAAAAGGAAAGAAGGAAAGGAGGAAGAAAAAGAAAGGATAGAAAGGTAGAAAGAGAAAGACAGAAAAAGAAAGAGAAAAGAAAAAAAAGAAAGAAGGAAAAAAGAAAGGAAAGGAAGGAAGAAAGAAGGAAGAGAAAGAAGGAAAGAAAGAAAGGAAAGGAAGAAAGAGAAAGAAAGAAAAGAAAGAAAGAAAAAGAAGGAAAGAAAAATTAAAAAGAGAAGAAAAGGAAGGAAGAAAAAAAACAAAAGGAAAGAAAAGAAAAGAGAAAAAAAGAAAAAAATGGGAAGAATGAAATATTCACAAAACTCCTCCATAAATGTCTCATGCCACCAAGGTCTGCTGACTCTGAGGCTTTTTCTTTCCCTTCTGCTAATGTCAAACTTTGGATCATTGATATAGCCCTGTTGCAATCATAAAGGCTTTTCCCCATATTTGCCTTTGCCAGCATTTGGACTTTTCTGTGGATCAGGGCTCTAGTTTGACTTACACTTCCATAACACCAAGAACTATTGTGAACCAAAATTCTATGGAGCAGACTCCAACAATATATGTACATGTTATACATATGCATGTGTTTGTATATATGTACATGTGTGTGTTTCTATATATCTGTGTTTGTTCTGTGTGTGTATGTGTGTGTGTGTGTGTGCCTATTTATGTATGTGTGTGTAAAAGGGTGTGTATCCTTCCCAATCCAAAAGATCATTCTCCTTGGAAGTAAAAACTGAAGTACAATAACAAGTCATCTGTTTTCAAGATACTGTTCTTCTTTTGAGCCTTCTTTTGTCCTTATGGAAAATGAACAAAAGCAAAAACAAAGCCAAAGTTCTTTTTATTGTCCTTAGCATTTGCCGCCGGCTTCAGATCATTCTGAAGCTTAGTATCTCTGACACTATTCTTCTGGAACCATAATACTCATTTACATTGATCTTTTGTTGCTGTCCATTCTTTCATCTTCAATACTCATCTTTTGAAAATGGAATCTGGTCAATGTATATCAGCAGCTTCAGTTTCTTTTTTTTTTTATAGCTTTTTATTTACAAGATATATGCATGGGTAATTTTTCAGCATTGACTCTTGGAAAACCTTCTGTTCCAACTTTTCCCCTCTTTTCCCCCTCCCCCAGATGGCAGATTGACCAATACATGTTAAATATGTTAAAGTATATGTTAAATATAAATATGTATACATGTCCATACAGTTATTTTGAGCAGCTTAAGTTTCTTAAGGCAGTTCTATATTTTCTTCTAGTTGAAACCTTTGTGCTTATATCTTTAAAATTCCATTCTTGAGTTTCCCACAGGGCTGATGTATATACTCTCAAATGAAGCAAGGCTTAAAGGAAATGAACAGACAAATTTATGAAATTGTTACAAACCACATGGAAAAAAGCTCAAACTTCATAATAATAGAGACCTACAATCAAGGCAACCTTGATATATTTTATCCATGAGAATAACAAAAACAGTTTTAAAAGAATGAGTCTGAGGTTGTGGAAACTCTGGGGAAACAAGCATTCTAATATATTATTGATGGACCTGTAGATATTTAGGAGAGCTGACTTTGAGAGACCAATATTGCAATATTCAAGGTGTCACAAAACTGATTATACCTTTTAATTGTCCCTTTACCTAAAATTTTTCCTTGTGCCTGCTCCCCAGCTTTCCTAGCTTCCTTCAGGTCTCAGCCAAAATCCTACCTGAGGTATATGGGGTGCTAATGGAACTCTCTGGCATGTGGGTTTGCTGAGCCCCTTTCAGGGCTGCTCATCTACTTGTGGTGTCTACCTGTCACCTAACTTTTACCTGTGACTCCAAAAAGCTATAGCATGCTCAATAGCCACACCCCGGTAAAGCTATGCAAGCAGACAGACTAAATCGGATTGAGGTAGCCCCTCAAATGTTGGTGAGCTAGGGAGATGTTTACTCCAAACATGTGAAGACTTTGCCCAGAAGAATGGACAGATGAGAACAGTTTGTTTCAAAAGTCATAAAAGTAGCTGAAGCAGTCACTGTGGAAAATTTAGAACTTGGTCAGACATCAAAGATACCAGGAACATAGACTAACACTGTTTAATAAATGCCTGACTGAGTGATTGGCCCAATCATTTTCTTTGCTGTTCAGACTCCATCCCAAGATATCATAAAGGAAACAAAAGGACTGATATGTATATAAATATCCATAATTATACCATTTTTAATAGCAAAAAAAGAAAAGAACTTGTATGCTCCCAAATTGCTGAATAAATTATTACATTAGTATACTATATTATCTTGTCATTAAATTAAGTATATAATAATATGTAAAAAGTTGTGGAACACTGTGAAGGTTTAGGAAATGAAATAGATAGAATCAAAGCTACATACATGCAAGAATTAATACCTGGTCTTTTAGTTAGTTAGAATTGTTTTTTAGTAGAGAAGGAAAGAAGGGAAGAAAAAAAGATGGTGGGGACCTTCCTCAAAAACTTCCTTTTGCTCATTCTTTTTTTGTTAATACTTTGAGCCTATCTCTTCCAAGGCTGGGGAACTTGGATAAGATTTCCCCCCTTATTCTATGTTTGCTGTTTCTGTTATTAAGTTTATTTTTTAAAATTAAAGATAATTATAAATATAGTGATTGCACAAGCCATAAACATCCATTGTTTACCAATAATTAATAAAATATGTGCATGTTGATTTCGACATGGCCCTAAGAAATTACCCTCTTGGTCTCTTCTGAAATAGTTATCTGTATATTGTACATTCATTTGTTTTTATTAACTTTGTTTACATGGTTGTAATAAGAGTGCACATTGTTCTTTTAATTCTGCTCTCATAATTTTTGTACCATTTCATATATCTTCCCATATTTCTTTTGATCCTTCATGTTTGTCATTTCTAATGGTACAATAATTATTCCATTTTTTAAAACATAATTTGTGCAATCCTCCAACCTCTGGACACCTGGTTTTTATCACAAGGGAAAATACATAACCCGTGATATCATTGGCTTAGGGAACTCTTGAATGAGGAAACTCTCCCTATCAATGTAAGTTGGCAACCTCTTCTCTGCAAGTCAGAGAAGTTGCCTTATATATTGAGAGAGTTGCATACAGCATTGGGTTCAATATGAAACAAAATGAGATACTCATAAGCTATTCCTCAGTTAACAAAAGGAGATTTCCTTATCCTTAGTATTATAAGCATTCTTAACAAGGATACTACACAACTCACAGCTCCTCTCCCTTTCTTATGGTCAGAAGCTACCAAGAAGCTGAATCAATGAAGGAAGGGTTTTAGTTTTGGCTAAAGCTTTGGCTCACTGGGCTATTCAACCCCCCCGGAATATCTGTGATGCTCTCAGAGGAAAGACAGAGAAGTGTCCGTGCAAACTTGATAGTGTCACTATGACAACAAGATTCAAGGAGAAATATATTTATCGTAGGTTAGAATGTTTGGTGCCAGTAGAAGAAGACATCAAAGATAAGAAAGCATGATAATTGGAGTAAAGTATATGTGATGGGGAGGTGATGGTATGGAACCAAGAGCACAAAAAGAAGGGTTAGCTTAACTGACAAGGAGAGAAGAACAGGAGAATGGATAAATACAAGATCTAGAGTAGAGCAGATGAGAATGTTCATCTCAGAGGGCTTCATGATGTTCCAATATGGGCTCATCTGCATGGGGACCTACTTGAGTCAATAAAAGAGGTGGGAAAATAGAATTAATTTTTCCCTAGCCAAATACATACTACATACCTACTGAGCCCTTTCCCAAAGAAGGAAACTACATGGAGGTGATCCAGTCCAGCCATTATTTTTATTGGCCTCAGTAGCCTCGGATCATGCCTCATGGCTGGGTTACAACCCTTCGTCATTTAATGAAGCAATTACAGCCACAGGCATGAGGCCTGCAGAGGTGTCCAAGAATTCCCTGATCCCCTGACTGGATGATTGGGCCCAGCTTATGTCCTAAGAGGCTCAGTTCTGGCTAATGTTGGTTTTTGAAAAAGAGGAAGAATAAAAAGGGTACAGGAGAGGTCAGAAGGAATGACTGATTTTATAGCTACAGTGGGTCAGCCACCCAAAAAATACTCTCTTTGTCATCTTTGGGGTTCGAGCCAATAATTACATCTACAAGGTTCTCTTAGAGAAGCCATGATGAAGGAAAAGGGTGGGTCAGTTTGAAAAGATTTAGGGTTGAGCTGATGGCCTCATTATTAATGATAATCATCCCTCACTTATAAGGTTCTTCAAACTTTTCAGAGCACTTCTGCATTTATTATTATGTCATTAGACCTTCACAATAACCCTTTGAAATATATGGGACAGGTTTCTTTATTGCTGTCTTTGTCAATGGCACTATTATTTCCCTAGACACCCCAGGCTTGAAATCTTAGAGTCATATCTGGCTTCTTCCACTCCCTTTTTCCCTCCCACAAAAATTTTCTTTTGTAATATTCCTTGCTTCTCCACTTTCTACTGCCATCATCCTAGTTTAGGCCTTAATTTTCTCATGCCTGCATTTCTTTATGAGCCTTCTAATAGGTCATCTTGTGTCCATTCCCATTCTCCTGCATTATCACAACCACCCACCGACTCATCCATCAGAATACTCCCAAGTTAATCGTCCCAAAGCTGAGTTAAGTAGCATTCCCCTGCTCCAAAGCCTTTAGGAGATCCTCCTCAGCAGTAGTGAGAGACAAAACTCCATAGTTTGGCATTTGATACCCTCCACAATATAATCCAAAGCTACCCTTTTAAGCTTTATCTTACACTACTTTCCTGGGTGACTGCTCTGCTCTAATACAATTAGACTGGATACTTCCACTATTTGAAGTTTGAGGACATATCTTAAAAGAAGTTGTTTGGTTTCTTCTATAAAGCACAAGACTATGATTTTATCATTAGTGATTAGTGATGCCTCTTTGGGGAGAAAAGTAACAAGTATAGCAATTGTAGCATGAACAACTTTAGACCTAGAAGACTGTATGTTCCTTCCATGGATCCCAGAATGGAGGGATCATTTCTATCAGTAGTTGACTATTATACCTATGTATTGGTTGGTCTAAATTCCCTTTGGCATTCCCACCCAGGCTACCTAACTGACATCCAGCTACTACATCCTAATGATGAGCACTTATTCTCAGGTTCTACTACCATGTCTTGATATGCTGTATTCTGGCCATTTCAGCCTAATAGAGACCTTGTGTTTCATGACCTGAGATTGCTGGCAGGATACCTATTGGCAAATGGAGACTTCTAAATTGTTTGTCCAAGCCAAGAACTAAATTGGAAAATCTACAGATTTCCTGAAGCTCTGCCAGCACCTATGAGTACTTATATTGATTTTTATCACCTACTATTTATGTCGGTCCTCCAGTGACATCTTTGTAATTCTTAATTCATATACAAAAAGAGCCCACTTCTTTCATTTCTGAGGGTAAACATTGTACCAAAGCTTCTGTCTTTTACACTGTGAGGTAAACACAAAAGTCATCAATACCATGTGTTTTCAAATGACCAATTCACATAGATTAAGGGGTCTCTATGATGCCTCTAGACTTAAGGATACTTATAAGGGACAGATGACTCTTTCATGATCTCCCCAAGCTAGATAATTTCAGACCAGGATCTTCTTGATCTGAATTTTGGCAGAACATCTCATGTATATGTCTGATCAAAATCTAATGTTTTTAGTACTTTGTCCATTATAACACCTGACAGAACCAATCATACACTTCTGTCATACTCCCATCAACATCATTGGGTTTCCTGGTCCTTCATCTCTGAGACTGCTTAGCAGTGGTTCTCAAAGTGTGGTGTAGTGAATCCTGGAGGGTCTCTGAAATCCTTTCAGAAGGTCTACAAATTCAAAATTAGTTTTTTTCTGTTTATGATAAATATCTATTATGTAACCCATATAAACAAAAACTCTTTGGACATATTCTCAATAGTTGTTAATACTGTAAAGATACTGAGAAAAAGAGTTTGAGAACCACTGGAGTCATAGCCATCCAAAGCACCCAAACAAATATGTCATTATAAAAGGATATTAAGTTCCACAAATATTTCCCACTTCCCAGTCTGGCTATCCCAGACAAAAATACTTGATGAATTCCGAGGAGCATAAACTAAATTACAGGCTGTCCTATCCATGCTCTGTCAAGATTATATTCTCAGCTGGAGGAAAAAAAAGTTACCCAGAGCAGATTAATGAGGAAGAACAGTTTCAAAGTTAAGATCTCAAAAAGTGGGCAAAAGGCTCTGTTATATGACCAGGGATAGAGAGTAGTCTAGTAGAAGAAATAGAATGAAAGCCATGATCTGAAGAAGACAGTCTATCCCAGAGAAATATGAAGGAAGTGAACAGATAGAATTCCAGGATCCAACTCTAAACTTAAATACTTCATCTTTTCTCTTTTTTTGTTATAGAAAGTATCAGACACATTAAACTGTCTATGACTCCAGCATTAAGGTGTGGTGGAAATAGCTGTGGATTTAGAACTAGAAACTTGCCTGAAGTCATCAGTCATTTCTTAGCCTCAGTTTCCACATTGATAAAATAAGATATCTGATGAAATGATCTTTAGAGTATCTACCAATTCTAAATCTTATGACAGGATGGAAATCTTAGAGGCAACTAAGGCTTCCTATGAGAAATAAAGCAACGAGAGGAAAAACCTTGAACACTTAAAATGTTTTATTTATTTAGTCAGGATTTATGCCTCTTGTAGCTTCCAAAAAAGAATCTGAGGCAACTATTGCTTAAATAATGCATAAATCACTATTATGTGCATCAGCTAGAATAGATATTTAAAGTGGATATTCAATTATAGCCAAACTCTGGAATGAAATTATTCACTTACTCCAGGTGTAATAAATCATCCGAGATATGTTCTCACCATGAGTCTACTTTATAGCTCCTTCCCTGCAGTCAGTACGTGAATAACCTCAGAGGTTAGGGATGGGCCCCCAAACATCCCTAACTTCCCTAAATAACCTGTTATGGAACTGTCACACATGAATTTATTTAAATCCTTCCTGAAGCTATCTGTATTTTCAGTCTGCACTGTTTGGGGGGGGGGTGTAATGAGTTCCATAAGTTTACCATCAGCTGTTTAAAATAGAACTTCCTTTTCCCTCCATGACACTTTGATGGATCCATGATTTCCTCAAGGTGGGTTCTCCCTCAACCAATGTAAATTGTGACCTCTCCACACCTTCTCATCCTGTGCAATTATCATCCATGCTATTCCATAAGTCTTCCATAAAGTATTTACTCAAAACACTTGAAGCCTTCTTCTGGTTGTTTTCCTAACCAAGGAATACCAAGATACTACCTTAACTGACCATTTGTTCTCTTTAATTATTGCCAGATTGTTCCAGGTGTCCACACTATAAGTATGCATTTTAAAACACAGGTTAACCTTTTAGTGTTATAGATCCCTTTGGCAGTCTGTATCCTTTCTCAGAATAGTGATTTAAAAAAATAAATAAAATAAAATACATAAGATTACAAAGGAAACTCATAATAGTGAAATAGTTTACAAATATGCATATATATACATATGCACACAACATATGCATACATATATACATGTCTATGGATACATTTATGTATATCTATGTGTGTGTGTTTGTATATTTAAAAACAAGCTCATAGACACCCTATTAAGAACCCCTATGAATATTCCTTTAAACTCTGAGGGATAGGAAGAGAGAAAAATATTATTTTGAGATTAAGTTAAGTGAACAAGTCCACATCTCTTCTTTTCATCATTTTTGCAAACTCATACAACAAATACATCATCTCTCAACTTTGATCTTTACATCATAATGAGTTATAATTTTTAAAACTCTGTCATAAAGCAGGGTATTCATCCCTATGACTAGTCCATTACTTTTTATAGTCATACTGGGTTCACTTTGACTTCTTCAGCCCCATTCTACTCTTTTCTTCCAAAGCCCCTAAAACTCTCAGTATTCAATGCCATTACATTGTTCCAGAGACTTATCCCCCTCTAACTCTCCTGAGTATCCATGCTATAGGATTCTGCATATGTCCAAAAATTTTTCCTATGAGTTCTGGATGTAGGATGAGGGGTGTAATTATTCTTAATATTATCAGATTAGGTGCATATCTAGCTCTTCCATTGTGCCCACTGGAATGCCTCTTCCACAAGCAACAAATTTCCCCTGATCTTGCCTCTATTCCTCTCTCATTCCTTCTATCTACTACTTCTTAATGAAAAACTGCTTTCCCCTTATGATACAGCCTCCTCCATAGCCACTCTTTGTAATACTGGACTTACCTAATATTGAAAACTATCTCACTGGTTAAAACAAGGGAGTTGGAGAACTCTTTGCTCCCTATTACCATTTAGAATTTCTGCCTCTTTTCCATCACTCAATAATCTCTCTTCCTTTGAGGTTCACACTTTTCACATATGCCACTCAATCAAAATTCCAGGGCTTTTCCTTTCTAATTATTTCCTATTTATTCTGTATGTACCTTGCCTTGCATATATTTGTTTGTTGTTTCTCCTATTATAAACTCTTTGAGGGCAAGAACTGGCTTTTGCCTCTTTTTTGCTAAGCACTTAGTGCATGTACCTGGCACATAATAAGCCTTTAATAAATGTTTGTTGAAATACTATAATGATCAATTCTGATGGACCTGGCCATCTTCAACAATGTGATGAACCAAATCAGTTCCAATAGAATAGTAATGAATTGAACCAGCTACACCCAGTGAAAGATGTCTGGGAGATGACTATGAATCACTACATAGAATTCCCAATCCTTCTATTTTTGTCTGCCTGCATTTTTGATTTCCTTCACAGGTTAATTGTACACTATTTCAAAGTCCAATTCTTTTTATACAGCAAAATAACTCTATGCATATGTATACATATATTGTATTTAAGTTATACTTTAACATATTTTACATGTATTGGTCAACCTGCCAACTGGGGGAGAGGGTGGTGGAGGGAAGGAGGGTAAAAATTGGAACAAAAGGTTTTGCAAGGGTCAATGCTGAAAAATTACCCATGCATATAACTTGTAAATAAAAAGCTATAATAAAAAATAAATATTTGTTGATTGATTGATACTTTTCCAACTTTTTCATGAACTTATGGATTTTAACCATATTATATCTCTCAATTTTTGTCTTTTCAGCCTGAATTGTAATTTTTTCTTTCATAAAGTAGATCACCCATTTCCATGATTGTTCAAGTTGTTTCTATTTGGGTCTACCTTTCCTATGTGTCTATTTGGGTCTACCTTTCCTATCTAATCAGTAGTATTAGTGAATGTACCCACTGTCCCTACCATTTGTTCTTGAACAAGTTCTCTCTCATGATTTTAGTTTCCATAAAATTTGGAGGCCAGAATAGATGACTTCTGAAATCCCTTCTAAGGCTAAAATCCTGTGAATTCTGTCTTGATGAAATCCCTGAGTCTGTTCTTTCCTGGGTATTCCCATTGCTACCATCCTTATCCCTGGATTACTGCCATCACCTCCTAGCTGAATCTATTTCCTTCATTCTTTTTCTCCTTAAATCTTCCTATATATTGCTGCCAGATTAATCCTCCTAAAACAGCTTCTACCACATATCATTTGATGACCAGTTACCAGTGACTGAGCAGATGAGTCAGCTTACCTGAAGCAACAAAGCACCCTATGAGAAAGACAGATGTCAGGTGGGTCCCTCAGTCTATATGGAGGTAACCCAGGATTTAAAGCCCAAAAGTATCAGGAACAGCATATGCCCCAAATCATTTCTTGGTTCTATCTCCCCTTCCTCCAACCAAGCCATCTGTGGATGCTGTGCCCCTTGTCCCCTTGTTTGCCATAGTTATTTAAGTCATGAAAAAGAAAGTTCCCTACACAAAGGTCCTTGACTCTGTCAAATGATTATGCTTCAGAAATGGACAAAACTTTTTGTCAAAGAAAATGATATTACTGAAGATTCATTCCATTACTTCTGAAGCTTTCCCACGAAGGTTTCCCATGGGACCTTCCTCTGACTTGCAGCTGAAACCTGCTGCCTTCCCCTATTTGAATGTGAGCTCCTTGAGAGCCCAGACCACCTAAATTTTCTGTTTGTATCCGCAGCAATCAGCACAGTGGTTGTCATGTGATAATAAATGTCTTATTGCCATTTATTCATTCATCAATCTTTTAGTTATTTTGTTTCCAGAACTTAGCACAATGCTATTTGAATGAATGGGAAGGATTAAAAGGAGGAAGACAGAGTAGCAGCAGAGGCTTTACTTAGTTTCCTGGATGATACTAAATTTTTCTATTGGTTTGGACAGAGGTAGCCAGCCAGATGAAGACATTTTGAATACGCAGGGGTGGTAGTTGTCTAAATGAAGTGATTTGAGGGAGCTGAGGTCTCATCAAGCATATCACTGATATCTGAAATGTAGTCATTAGTGATTCATTATTTTTAAGCATTGTCATCTGGGAAATAGTTTATAATACTGAATCTCCCATCACCATACTGATGCACTAGAAATTTCTCATGCCTGAAATATCAACCTTTCTTTCTTCTAACTCTGAGAATCTCTAGTTTCCATCCCAACTTCATTCACGAGCCATCTTCTTCATAAAATCTTTCCTGACTCCCTCCCCCCAACCGGGGCTATCTGCTCGTGTCTTCTCTGCAAATGTCACTTTTTTTTTCATTTTGTATTTATCTTAAATATAATTGTATTTGTTGAGAAAATATAAGCTCCCTGAGGACACTTTATTTTTGTCTTTGCATACCAATTTTCTAGCTTTTCCTACATTTAATAAATGCTAGTTGATGGATTGAAATGAGTTTGGGAGGAAAGCACATTAAGTTCCCAACATCTTAATACGAATAAATTTATCTAATCAAACCCTGAAACAAGATGAAATTGGGTAGTTATGACAAGTACTTATTTTTAAAATGAAAAAGAAAAAAAACAGGCTCAGAAAGGAGAAGCCAACTGGAGTGCTAGATCATTCATTAAATAATGCTTTCTGAGTCTCTCCCTTGTGTAAGTTATTGTAATGGATGGAGCACTAACCATGGGGTGCTGGTAAATATTTAACAATCAGCTCTAAATGGAGGGAGATGTTCACAGCACACACTTTTAAGTTTAAATCTTCATTGTTATCATTTTATAAGTCTGGAAAATCAACAAAACAATCAATCAAACCTTGAGTTGTAGCACTGGCAGATATCCAAAATGTAAATGCTCACACTGAGAATTTAACAACCTGCTCTCTAGAACAAGTTTGAACTGGTTCCAAATCACTTTCCCACTGTACAATTAATAGAATCACAGCATCTAGGAAGTAGAAAGAACTTTAAACATCTAATTGAAACTCTTTATTTGACAAATAAGTCAAGAGAGGCCCAGAGAGATTGATTTGTCCAAGGTCACCTAGGTTAGCAGGATGATCAGCTATAGAACCTCTGGTTTTTGATTCCTAATCCTGGAGCTTTGTCTCTAGCTAGAGATACAATAGCATTATAACTGAAAGGCTAAGTTATTATTATATTATTAAACAGGGCTTCTTAAACTTTTTCCTCTTGTGACCCCTTGTCACTTGAAAATTTTTTTACATGACTCTAGGTATACAGGTATATAAAATAGATATACAATAAAACAGTTACTGATAATAAATCATAATTTTGTGACCCCTACATTCAGTTACAAGATCCCATATGGGGTCACAACCACAGTTTAAAGAAACTGGATTATGTAAGACTTTCTATATTGTTATATAAGGTTTTATATAATAATTACATAATATAACAGATGGCAGTCTATATTTAAAGGACAAAAGAGAGGTGGAAACAAGTGCTAATGAGAGCTCAGAGAAGGGGGAAAAAAGGTCTTGGACTGGAATAATTAGGACACTTTAAAGATATTGATCATTTTATAAACCTGGAGAACTCCTGGCATTTTAACTCCCTCCAACCACACAGATGGCAACCTAAAGATCACTTAGTAGAAAAATTCTAAGGAGTTGTCCAAGACACATAGAAGTTATATAAGATCAGAAAGCTTGTCATGAACAATGTTTGAACTCTCATCATCTTCATTCCAGGTCTAGTATTCTATCTACTATGCGATGTTGCTTCTATAATGACAGGAACTGTTTGTCATTTATATAGGATATTCCAAAAGTCTTAGTGCAGTTTTAAGCAACACTTGGGGGAGGGTACAGTATGTAGAACTTTAAGATTTAGCAAACTGATTTAAATACATTATTCCATTTAAACATATTATCTCATTACAACAATGCTGTATACTTCATATATTATAATACCCATTTAATAGATGCAAACACTGAGACTTAGAGAAATTAAGCAACCTTCTCATAGTTCCACTGCTTGGAAATATAAGAAGTAAGATTCAAATTCATGCTTCTTCAGGAAAGTTTTATGGAAGAAATGAGACTTCAACTGGACCTTGAAGATTGGCTCATTTACCCTTTCCTCTCTAGCTTAGTTCAACTCATTTTAATTTATTCCTTTCTATTCATACCATTTTGGAGTGCCCAGAAGAGCATGTTAAGCAGCTGTCCAGGACTCAACATGCAATTATACACAGAGGGATATTTTTTTTTGCTATTATTTTTTACAGATGCACATATTTTAAACATCAGAAAATCCCACTCTCTGTGGAATGTAAGCATATATGTAATGTCATATGAATGGTCAAAGGAATAGTCAGTTCTCAAGGAAAGCAGTCCAAGCTGTTAAAACTACATAAAATGTTCCAAATCAGTAATAATAAAAGAAATTCAAACTTAAAACAACTCTGAGGTTCCCATCAGTATGGCAAAGCAAAAAAACCAATTGATGGAGAGGTTATGGGAAGACAACACACTAATTCGCTGTTGATAGAAATATGAAGTCATCCAATTTTCATTCTGGAAAGCACTTTTGAACTATACCCAAAAAGTCACTAAACTCTATGTACTCTTTTCCCCAGTAGTATCCACTAACAGAAATATATCCCCAAAACATCAAAGATGTAGGGAAAAGGCCTATCTGTACAAAAATATTCATAGCAGCATTTTCTTGTTACAGAAAAGAACTGGAAATAAAGTGGTTCCTGTCAATTGGAGAACAAATCATGGTATTTGAATATAATGTGTAAAGGAATATTATTGTGTCAAAAAAAATAAGAGGTGAATACAAAGAAACATGGGGTTAGTTGAACGAACTACAGTGAAGTGAACAGCAGAAGTTAAACAATAACAAAAGCATTGTAAGATGAAACAAATTTGAAAGATTTAAAAACCAGTCTGATCAATTCAATAACCAATTATGGTGACAAACACCTGTTGATCAATTATGCTTCCTGCCATTTGGTGGAGAGATGGAAGATTGTAGGTACAGAATGAAATATCGTTTTCATGTTCTTTTCTTTCTTTTTTTTTTGGGGGGGGGAAGGATGAATTTCATTATTATCATAGCTTCCCTAGTTTCCTCATCCACATTAAACCCTCTGTTGTAAGACGTATCTATACTCAAGCAAAACAAATTCGTTTTGCACTGGAATTGCTTAAGCTACCGAGAGGCAGATTCTGGCTTGAAATGAAAAGCTTCCTGATGATTAGAGAGATCAAACACAGTTACCTGTGTGAAATGCTTTGCAAAGCTTAAAGCACCATCTGTGTTGGCTGTCATTATTGGAGGAAATAGAAAACAAATTTTGAAAGGAGAGAATAGGGAAAATCTGGTATAGGGAGCACCGATGGAGCACAATTTGTGGGGGGAATGAAATGGAAGAGGGGCATCTGGGAAACTAGAAGGCAACCTGAGGACATTCTGTCACTGTTTCCCTTTGTGTCTGTCTCTCTGTCTCTTTCTCTTTTTCTCTCTCTGTCTCTGTCCATTTCTCTCTCTGTTTTATCTCTGTCTCTGTCTCTCTGTTTCTATCTCTTTTGAGACTGGATCTCATTATTTTGCTTATGATGGAAGCCAGTGGCTCCACACAGCCCAATCCCATTGCTAAATGGTACAGAAGCTTTGACCTGCTCCATTTCCAGCCTGGGCCAGGTTGTCCTTCCTTAGGCAGCTTAGTGGCTTCCCCCTGGGGATGGGGGGTGGGACACACTTACAATATTGATGCCAGATTTAGTGCAAACATCCAAATGACTTTAGTCTAACTTTAGCTCAAAACTCCTGAACCTAAGTGATCCACAAGCTTCAGCCCCAGAGACTATAGGCACTGGCCACTATGCCCATCTCCTCCCCTCTTATGTAAGTTATTTTCTTTTCCCAGGTCCATCTCCCTTCCCACCTCCTCCTCTACGACATCCACTCAGATCACAGGGACCCATACTCTGTATTTCCCCTCCTCTTTTTCCTCTGTAGCGCCTAGCTAGAGGCTGGGCACATAATGAATATCCATTGTATAAGTGCAGGTTTCAGGGGATGCCCTGAAAATGAAGTTGCCACAGGTCAAAATCATTTATCAGTAAATGATAATTTTTGGACCTGAAGATAGGAAAACCAGGATTCCAATCCCACCCATGACACTAGCTGTGTGAACATGGCAGACCCCTGAATTTCTATCTCATCATTTGTAAAACCTGGATCATAATTATTTCAGCATCTCTTTACACATTGGTGAGGTCCAAATGAGATGATATTTGTGAAATGCTCTGCAAACTTTAAGACACAACAAAAATATCAGTTATTAACATCATTCTCCAGATCACTGATTTCATTTTTATAGGAAACACCTGGCAAGATCAGCACTTCTTTGCAATTTATAGTCTTAGAGATTTGCCACTGCCAAGTTGACTTACCCAAGATCACACAGTCAGTAGTACCAAAGATGGACTTAACCCCCTGTTTTCCTAATTCCCAGAGAAGTCTCTCACTGTTATAACTACCATTAGATGTAATATACCATGCATAATCTAAGGTTCATACTCCCCACTCTCAATAGAAATACTTGTACATCTTTTCTCTCTCACCTCTATCTACTCATATCCTGCCCATCCTGAAGGACCCAGCCCAAAACCCACATCTTCTACACAGCTTTTCCTGAGGTACCTGACCACATCAATTCCTCCTTCCTCTGAAATCCTACAGCACATTAAACAATCTATACCATCTTTTGGCACTTTATTCTATCGTATATTTTTTTAGTTGCTTCTTAAGAAAAATCATGAAGGAAGAAAAAAAAAGAAAAAAGAAATGTGTTTCATAACTTTATTAGTTATTTAAAAGGAAATTGTACATAATTGATTTGCAGTTTCATGTGCAATCATGTTTTTACTATACTGTTATGAAAATTCTTATTTTATTCCATATATTTAAAATAAAATAAAATTCCAAAAATTAATGAAATCATGGAATGTTAGAGTTTGAAAGGATCTCACAGATTAGTTAGTCCAGCAATTCTCAAAATTTTTGGTCACTGGACCTCTATACTCAGGAGTATGCCAGCAAAATATTTAATAACTAACTTTCTGGGAGGAAAAATGTATCTATGACACACTTTTAAGTTTAATCTAGATTATCAGAATTTTCTCATCACTTTCTAAAAATTAATCAAGATTTGTACCTTTTTTGTACCTTTTGCCTGATTTGTACCATTTGCCAATTTTTGAAGTCTAAGTCCTCTTACTGAAAATTTAACAATAAACTCTACAGTCAGTTTGAAATAGCTCCTTCCCATCCCTACAATCCCTACAATCTCTTACAATTGTTTATTTGGATTAGAGCTATCAATATTTGCAACTTTAGAAA